>NW_020270953.1:29264-179067 GCF_002803265.2 Melanaphis sacchari
GATCGTTCGCAGTGCGCAGTCTCTATGGGGTCGGAGAGTTTACTTTTGGGTGTGCATTGTATTGTAAGTATAATACGATGAGGGTCCGTTTTTCAGAATGCTATAACATATAATCAATAAAATATATTGAAAAGAGGGTGAATACAACTCCTAACATAATATAATATTTTTTTTTCAGGTTTGTGCCGACGATGCTGCGAAAACAGCTCTCACAATAATTCCTCAAAAAAATATAACATTATTATTAAATGTTAAAGGAACTCCACCACAGACAATATATTATTAATATTATTTCATAGACTAGAGACCGGTCAATATGCTTTCAAATACCAACAAGTATTCTTTTTATAACAATAATAATAAAAATATATGTTGTCTACGTTAATAAATAAATAACACGTATTTAACATATGTAAACTGGGTCTCTGAAACAAAAGTAGTAGGTTAGTTGAGTTTCGGAAAAAAAGTTATTTTATGAACCAACGTGATGTTTGGATGCAATCGGGATACTTATATTTGAAATATAATACGACTATCTGAATTCGGGCCGCAATCTGGCAACTCCGCGGGTGCGATCGTTCGCATTGTACAGTCCCTATGGGGTCGGAGGGTTACTTTTAGTGTGCGTTGTATTGTAAATATAATATTAACTGAAAAGAGGGTGAATACAAGAGGGCGAATACAAGAGGGTGAATACAATAGGGTGAATACAACTCCTAACATAGTATAATAATATTTTTTTTCAGGTTTGAACCGATGATGCTATGGGAACAGCTCTCGTAATGCTTCCTTGAAAAAATATAATATTATTACTAAATGTTAAAGAAAATTTACCACAGAAAATATATTAACGCGTGTTTAAACGTTTTGAACAAGGGATTAAAAAAAAAAAAAACATTTTATTCGTAAACGTTTAAAAAAATCATAAAATTGTGTTATAATTTTTTCTATTAAATACATGCTGTATACATTTTGTGTGTAGATTACGGTTGTGCAATCAATTTATGCCTTATGGGTATACAATTTACTACAAGCAATATTTTTAATTTTATTAATCCTCCAGCTAGAATTTAAGTCGAACTTGTTCTCAAACTATTGTATAATATACTTTACAATGTAACTATGGGTATATTAAACTTGAAACAATGTATTGCTATAAATTAAATTTTTGTTTTTATATAAATTGTTTAAAACATCACAAAATAAAAAAATAACTGTTTTTATTTTTTTCAATTCCGTTTGCGTTACTGCTACTATGAACGTTTATCAGAAACACACACACTCCAAACTACACCTACACGCACTTAGAAAATTACTTATAATAAAATTCTTAGTGACAGTCCGGTATTGATTGATGAAAATCGTGAATCATTTGTATAATTATATCGTTATTATATTTCTTTTCGTGTACTTAGTTTTAAATAATAATTATACGGGTACATAGCTTAATGTATGTGGCCAACAATAACAAAGACTAATACCATTGACTATTGAGTATATTATAGCATAATATATTATACCAGCGGTTCCCAAACTTTTTTTCCGCGGTGCCCTTTCGGGGGCACCAAGTTAGCCACGGTGCCCTGCTGCATATAACGCGAAAGATAGAACCAAAAAAAGTACTCATTGAGAACCAATGAAACGCAGACCGCGGTGCGCCCAGAAAGTTAGTTTGGAAACCGCTGTATTATACTAATACATTATATTTATACTCAATGCTAATAATACGTAAGACGACGAAATTGTAACATATTTTATATTAACAGCGCACTCTCTAGTGGATTGTATTACTCTTGGACGCGATGTGACGAGTCACTCGGGCCAAGCTATAATATGACCAACAGACAGTGCTAGCACCGCAGAATACAATTTATACGGTCACTTCAACGACAACAAAGACTACGCGAGACGATGAAATCGTAACATATTCGATATTAGCAACGCGCTCTAGCAGATAAACGTTACTCTTGGACACGACGTGACGAGTCACTCGGGCCAAGCTATGACCAACAGACAGCACTGCAGAATATATTTTACACGATTTCGACAATATTGATATTATTTCCTATATCATAATAATATAGATACGTTAGAATAATCTTTTTTTCATATTAGTTTATTCGTTCGTGTCTCAGCGGCCAACGATTCACTCGAAACGACGCATAGGTTTTTATGGACATTTCCCACCGTGTGACGTTTAAATCAGTACAGGAGACTCGTAGAATATTCGATGCCCTATAGGGGCAAATAATATTTTGCGTCAAGAATATTATTATCGACTGTTGTTATTTACTGCGATTTATTTTCTATATGTATACAAATAAATCTTAACCTTTCCCGTTTGAAAATTATTACTTAAAATTTCATGATCTGTTTGCGCAAAATAAATATGTTTTGGTGATTTTTCCCGCAACTCGCAAATCTGCCGCTAACGACCGTTCGAAGATGATAAGCCGGACAGTCCGAACAGCTGGGCGAGGACTAGTATGCTCGCTGGAGTTATATTATATTTACATATATGTATCCGATGGCAGCGGTCACTATATAAGAATATTCCAACACGGACCGCGACACGACGTCGGTACTTCACATTATTTGAATAGGGATATACGTAATTGAAAATAGAAAAAATGACAAGACGCGTCGTACTGACCACGAAGTTTTGCGCTACATAGAGCAAAAGGTCTTCAAAAACGGAAACGACATCCGACGTCCACGCGTTGACGGAGACGGACTGATGACAAGATAGTTGACGAGCGGGCGCGGCATTGACAAAAGTCGTGATGACGGAAGAGGAGATCGTGGAAAAGTTCATGATAGTTAGTACACTGCGCGATTACGCGGACTGGTTCGGAGTCTGTAAGTTGTAACACAATTTACTTACTGATTATTCAACTGAGAATTAAAATTTTTAAAGTCATTTCGCATATTCATAATGATTTTATTCCAAAAAGTCTTTATAACATTAATGTTTTATAACACTTGGTTTTATGATATTCGGTATTTTAAGACATTTGAATATTATAACACTCGTACAAGATTTCATTATTTAGAAACACTAATATGTGAACATATAACTACGAGTATAATATCATCAACCATAAAATCTCTCAAATTAATAAAATACTACAGTAAAATTGCTGTAAAATTAACATCTCTAATGTATAAGATGTAATTATATTTATGTATATGTATACATATACACATGTGTGTTTAATAGTTTATAATAATGATAATGATTTAATATGTACATTTGTAATATCGTCGATAGAAAGGATACAGCGTGATAACCGTTAACAATATTATTATTTTAAAATAAATTAAAAAAGTGGGTATCGCTCTGCTGTACAGTAGATGTTGAGTCAGTTTATTGTAATGATGTGTAAAATTTGAAATTAATAATAAGTATGTCATGGTAGACGAAAAACGATTCTGAGAGGAGACAGTCTATCAACCGACATTATTAAGTATATTTCATGTATACATTGTTATTAAACTAATTTATTTCACCATTATAGTAATAAAGGAAGTTAATTTAACTTTTACCAAAATTACGGATTTGAAAAATTTCATTGTACGTACCTATTTTTTTCATATTTGAACAAATATCCAAAATCAATTATACTTTATTAGGTGCTAGGAACCTTTTTTGTACTTTAAACTTTTGTAAATGATAATTACAATATTAAAATAAGTTAAATTTTATAATATTTCATTACAACATAATATATCTAAACAATATAATTTAGGTAAGTAAAAAATGTAATAATACATTTGACTAATTAAAAAAACAATAAAACTTACATTATTTTATTTTTTAATGTTTCATTTTAAATAATACATAGTATATTATTGCACAAATTATACTGATAAATACAAATAAAATACCGACGTATAAATAAAATATTTGACGGGAGTTAACAATTTTATTATTATATAACCTAATTATATTCTTTTTTCATTTCTTATGTCTTATGATTTGTTACGAAAGTAATTTAATATGCGAGTGTGAAACTTGTAAGCACGAATAATATTTCTATTTTCAAAAATGCTAATAAAAATAAACGGTTACAGTATAGTAACATAATATTGAAATTAATTATTTATTTATTTTTAAATATTAGATTCTAACAGGAGCGATAGATTATTTGATTTTATTATGATGTGTGTGTATTATTGTCCGAAGAAGTAATAGAAAAAAGTTTCTGGTTGCAAATTTGAAAGAATGTGTTAAATTTTAATTCATTGATATAATATTATTGTGTACCTACGAAAAATGTTTCTGAGTGTAGACGATTTATTTGTAGACATGGCATTGCGATTAAAGTAATTTATTTTACAATTAGTAACAGAAGTATAGCAGGCTGAATTAATTTTTGCCAAAAACATTGCATTTAAAAATATCACTGTATACGTAAAATATAATAATATAATGTGTAAACGTTTTATGTTTCCATGAATAATTTTATCGATTTACAACAATGTAATGAATATCGTTATTCATAATTTTAATATGTAATTTTGTTCAAATTTAAACTTAAAATGTCAATAAAAAATAATGATTAAAATGTATTTTTTAGATTTTTTGTTTTTAATATGAAGTACTTATGAATTTTTTTGTTAAATTGTTAAGTCTTAATAATTATAAAAATGCAAATTTTATAAATTTTTTACTGGAAAACAATCTCGTTAAATTTATTGCTTCGTACAGAATCTAAAATATGAACACGTGTTAAAATTTCAATACCTATTATTATTATGAGAATAATAAAATTATTTGGTCACCTTGGTTGCTAAAAAGTCTTCGCTCAGATTTTTTTTTTATCGCATACAATAATGAGTTATGATATGATTGAATTCAAATTTAGCATATTTTATTATACAACAGCGCATGTTTTTACTTGATGGGTTTTTTTAATTTGAATATTACTTCAATTTAACCGACATTTTTTTATATCTTTAATAAAACATTTATATGTTATATTTCAACCATTAATACTCAATATACCTTTTGATAATGTTATTAAAAATAATATAATAATATTGGACGACTACAAGTTGGTTTCCAATTGTCGAATATTGGTTTTCGGGTTGTCTAATAAATTCGGCGCAACATATTATTTATATACATAATTTTATCTTAATTTTAACATAACAGTTTATTATTATATATTTTTGATAATTCGATTATATTAAATAGAATCATATATAAGTTCACGTGTGTTAGATACGCTTACCAAGACGTTATTCATTATACGCATTGTACAGAGAGACGCATGTATGAAACTGGTCAATATCTTGCACCTCCACGAAGATTTGTTTTTTATCAAATATTTTATATTGCATTATAAACGATGCGTATTACGTACGGGGTATACATGAGCGGGGACTGGAGGCGTTATAATTTTGTCGATATCTATTTCGATTAGGCTTTTAAAGAACAAAAACTTTAGAGTTTTCACCCGAGAGAATGGATCCGTGTGAGCGTTTTAGGGGAAATGGATATTTATATTGACAGTTAGAACACGACTTGCAAGTCTACTCCGAAAATCCTGAAAGCTGAATATTGTCCACCCGTGTAGGCCGATCGGATTGGTGTTCCTCATGTGTAACGTAATAATGTTAAGTTAATTAGCCGAATATTCACGTAAATGTATTACAGGTAAGTCTAAGAGCCTGACTCACTAACTTGTGTAAGCTCGTATAAGTGTATTTAATGTGCATACGCGTGGTAATTTACCGAGTTTCTTCTCGTACACACTGGCTGTTTCTATTATTATTCACATGAATATACGACATGAATAAAATATAATAATAATAATATAAAAATTTCGTGAATGATAAACACACGACGTCATGAATAGACAATTTGGACATAAAATGCCATAGGTTTATATTTTCCAGTATATCATAGAAACTTTTCTAACTATTTGAATACTGAATGAAAATATTAGTTATTTAACTTTTAAAAATTTTACATACACTTGCTTTATGAATTGGCTATTTCGCTTTTTTTATTCATCAGAAAAAAAAACAAACATTTTTTTTATTTTTTCTATTTTGAGCTTATAGGTAAATGATTAAAATAAATTGTAATTCACCTATGAAATTTGTAATAACCCTTTTATTTTTTTACTTAAACTTTGTTATTCGTAATACCTTAATTTACTATATATAATGTGCTAAATAATAATAATCATAAGAAAAAACATGAGAATGGGTAATTATTATATAATATGAATTTGTTTTCTGATTATATAAATATAAATAAAAGTATAAAGAATGAATAACCTCCCCGATTACATAAAATATGAGTGCCAGTCAATCTTCGTAGATGTTTATATAAATACGATAATAATATAAATAAATGTGCTAATATTAATGATGCTAATATATACGTATCTGTGCCATGTGTATGCGTTGTAATGTAGTTTAAATCAGTGGCATAGATTTAGTATTTGAATAGCGTTTTAAATTTTATATAAAATATAATTGAAAATAATTGCAGTTTGAGTTGGCTGGAAAATATATATATTTGTACAAAAAACAAAAAAACAAAACACACACACACACACACACACACACACACACACATATATATATATATATTTATTTATTATACAGTTTTGATTTTCTGAACAATTGTTTTTTTAATACAACTTTTTACATTTAAATATTTTGTACAATAGTGTTTTTATAATTTCAATTAGCAATAAATGTATATTTTTAAAGAATAAAATGTGTTTTGTAGTCTTCTGTGTTTGGTTCATATGCTTCGTCCATAGTGTTTAGATGGAAATATTTTATTGCGATCTACCGGTTTCGTTATTATAAAACATAAATAAAAATCGTAATAAAATACCGCCTTGAACTATTTAAATTTTAGATGGTACATTAATATTTTTTATTCCCTTTTTGCTACTAGTTATTCAGAATCCGTACAGCTTGCGTTCATAATAAGGCGTTTCAAATAAAATCGTTAAAATATATTTACGTTTGCTGTAATCATAAAAAGTATAGGTTTTTTAACATTCATATGATGGAAAATAAAGATACACATTTTGAGGGTATAAGGGTGATTAAATTAATTTGCATACGATCCTCGTTATATGATATACGAACGATTCTGATAAAAAAGGTTTTTCTACTGTTTATAATTTTTGATACATGACCTCTTTTAGCGACTTTTTTTTTTAAATTCCATTACACATTTTTGCTCGTGGATTTTTAATATAAATGTTTTACTTTATTACGCATTTTGACATAAATTTTTCCCACAGGACTATTACAAATAAATTAGTTTATATAGTGTATACAATATATAATATATACGTCTTGTATATATAACCATAAATAATAATAAATATATAATTCAATTTCATTAGCATTATATTTACTTATATTAATTTTAATAATAATTATATTTATTATTATACTCTATTCATTTTTTTTATTTTATAAATAATTATAGCACATTTGATTAGGTTATTATTATACATTAATATATTATAATATGTTATGCACACCATATTAAATGGATAATTTTTCTTTTTAAATATTAAAACTTGGTCTTGCTTGGTACTAAATGTTTTTTGAAAATATTCACTTTTCAATTATTTTTTAAATGTGTCTTGATTAATTTTTTTATTATTTTATTAGAATTGTTTTTACAATAAATTTACATCAAAAATTTTAAATCTTTTTTTTTTAAACCTACCTTTTTTTTTCTCACGCGCTCTATAGTAAAAGAAAAATTTTATGTAAAATCTGTCATAAAAATAATAATAATAATAATTTAAAAATAAATTTAGTTTTTTAAATATTTTTTTGGAATTGTTTTATTTAGATACGAATAGTTATGATAGAGATGAACTCATTTTATTATTATAATATAATATTATATGTACGATGGTCATTGCAAGCTTAAATAAGTTTAAAACTAAACATAATTACGTTATGATAGATATGGTTAGTGGAGCACAAAGTCTTAAACTCCTAACATAATTTTCACAAATTAAATTTTGTACCCATCCACTCACTTGCTCACAACGGTTTAAAATGTATTTGTTTATCGTATACCTACATATAATTGCGAAATATACATTAAATTTTTAAATTTAATTATTTATTAAATTATAGAAATTACCAAAAACACGTATTAGTTTATTCACGGAAATTTTGAGTTGTGGAGATGTCCATAACGATATTGTTACAAATTATGATAATGATATAAACACCTGTGTTACAAATTATATGGTATAAAAAACCTAACAAACAAATGATTAAAAAATCAACAGTTGGATTGGATATGTGTGATAAGTTGAAATGCAATCGAACGAAAACTGAGTGTCCTGTGTTTATCGTATGCTATTTTATGGTAAAATATATATATAAAAAAAGCTTGATGAAGCAAATAATAGTTTGGAGTTGCAAGCTACAAATATGAAAATTGAATAACAAATTTCCATTCGTCACTAATTTAGGGAGTACAATTCATAATTGATAAGAGCACTGATATAACATTTCTGCGAGCAAAATTAAATAGTCTGTTAAGAAGTCTAGCACTACCTATATAAAGAATTGAGCTCCCGATTGATTGCCACGATGTAAGAAACTACTAGATCGGGACAAGGATTTATTAAATGTTACAGTATGACAAGATACATAGCAATGATCTAGACGTTATTTCAATTCTCACTTTTGTAATGAATAATTGTATTTTGTATAATAGCATTATTTTAATAATTTTTCTAGAAATAATGAAAACATTTGAGTTTTAAAAAATAAACTACTTTACTATAATCATTATAATGTTACTAATATATTATAATAGTCGGCTCTGTTTCCACACATGGCTGGCATTACATTTGTGATAGTATACGTTTAGTGACAGACGATATTTTAGTTGAATTTATTGAAATAAGTAATGCACCATATTATAGTGTACTCCTTAATAATTACATACTTGTAAAATTAACGTTGTTATTAAAACGGACAAATTAAAATAATTAATATCAAATAAAAGTTCAAAATTATAAAATTATACTACGCGCGTTTCATGTATATCATACTTGCATATCCGCTATACCGCGTCTATCGTATATTATTATTGTAGAATAAAATTATAACACACACACACATACACACTGCACTGCACTGCACTAATCTCCCTGCGCTGTACTCTGTCACGGCCCAACCTAGATCTCTATTAGTCAGCACTTATCGATATTAACACGACCCTTTTGTCCGACTACAACGACGTACATTCATATAAATAATATATTATATATATATATTATATATGTATGTATGCACGCTGCACTGCGCGCGGTCTCGCGTAATGGTCAGCGGATATCAAAACGAGACAAAATCATTACAAAATGTACATATTATTATGTGTATGTGTACGGCGCGTATTATAATTCGGAATGACGAGCACGACAATTATATTTTATTTTGCTCATACAGCGCGAACGGACATTGCAGGAGGCAGTAGATAGCACAGTTATTGGCAGAAAATAATTCGAATAAATCAAAACTCGAGATTGATCCATGTTACTAACACTGGTAGGGTTGTTCATTACTCACGTGGATTTAGTTTTTGTGTTTTTCCGACGATATTTTTGCTTCTCTGTGTATAGTTATTTGTATATTATATAGATTGAAACACGACGACTGTAAGTGCGGTACAGCAATCACTGATTCGTTTTTCTCGTTTTTTCGAACGGTTTTAAGTATGGTTTATTTTGAGTTGTTACGGTTTGTGATTATTTTGAAGATATAAACACTATTGTAGTGTTTCCAAAATTTTTTAACATTTGTGGTATGTAATATTTTTAAATTTTTTTTTGTAAATAATATGGTCATCACAAAACAAAATTATTGAAGTATCTAATATATATTTTTTGTTTTGTTTTATCTTAATAATTTTTTTTTTACTGATTACTTTTTTGAATGGCAGCATTAATTTAAAATATTTTTTTCAAGAAACGATATTTTCTTGAGAATTGCAGTACATAGAACCAAATTTTAAATAAGTAGTTAATCAATAAAGTTATATATCATATGTTTTGGGTAATATTTATAGTTACGATGAGCGGAGTAGTGTACAATTTTGTGAAGAGCTTATGTTTTTCAACATTCTGCTCATCTAAAAAAAAAAAATACTTATTGGTTATAGTTTATTGTTTGGAATATAATTTTTATAAATTTAAAAAAATACTTTCTTTTCAAGAAAATGAGTAATGAATTTTAAAAGAGCCACCTTGTATATTATTTGCATGACGGGTTCACAAAAACGGAACAATATATGTATAGGCTTGAACGAATTCATTGTGGTATTAATATGTAACAGTGTTGACTATGAGTTTTTATAAGCTTACATTCTTATGCAATGTATAATAAGTGTCTGGTTAAAAACACTTTAAAACAAAAATATTTATCGAATAATACATATTATAACGGCTAGACCGAGTATTGTCGATTCTCTTCACAGCTAATGTGAACGTACATCTTACATAAATACAAATTATAATATTTATTTTTAATGGTGCCAATTATCTACTTAATATTGAATTATTTTAATGGAAAATAAATATATTATAAAATTATAAAATATTATATGTTTTTCAAGAACTTAATAAATATATTTAGATTTCAAAATTGTTTTAACCCCTTCAACATTTTTTATTTGTTATATATTGATAATTTTTAACATGTTATATGTTTACAAAAAATAAATTTTGGTGTTTTATATTTGTATAAAATAAAAATAGAAGAAATGTTCGTTTTAAGTGGTATTGGAAAGTGACAAAATTTTATTTCATAAAAAATCATCACGATTAATGTTTGTTTAGAACTCCTTTGGACGTTATCGCCAAACAGATATCTAGGTGAAGCAATAAGAAAACTTTTATGAAAAAAAATCATCTCTGTACTCATGCTCAAACTTTTTAACCAAGTTTATTTGTTTCTTTCTTCATCCAACTGTAAAAATAAAATATTCAAGGTGAAATAAGTTAGAGAAATACCAAGTATTTTATGAAGAAGTCAGTATTTAAAGAAAAAAATAGCTATTAAATAAAAAGTTGTCTGCGGCAAACTAGTTGATTTTCCGAACGAGTTAACCTCCCAGTTTTAAATGGCCAATATTTCAAATTTTAGACATTTACTGGCAAAACACCTCATTAACAGTTTTTCGAACGAAATTTACTGTTATAATATAATAACTGTTAGACGTTAATGGTATTTATGGTTATATGCTTTTTTTTTTTGAATAAATATAGAGGTCCAAAGTTTTGTTTAACTGTTTTGACTTTATTTTCTGAGAGTAGATAACAACATTTCAATTCAGCTGGGAGAATCTAGTAATTTTGATTTAATAATGATTTTGATAATTCTATTATTAATGTTCATGGTTTCTATCAAAACTTTTTAGAATTATGTGAAATTTTAAAATGTAATATAAATAATTTTATCTAAAACAAATGCTTATTTTGCAGTAACCGAAACAATGCATATATTAATTTATAATGAACGCTTTGTAAACTGTAAATTTAAGTTAAGGAATTTCACTTATCTAGCCTAACATAACTTAAAATTATTTAACATATTATTAACGATTAATTTTATATTCATACGTTAATATACACATAAACATATTTATTTTTAACGATTTATTTTCATTTTGTATTTTTGAGTATAAGAAAATACTTCTTTAAAAAATTTAATAGCAAAAAATCATAAGCTTTGTTTTTTATTTTATTTATTTTAAGTGAGACTTTAATTTGTATAATTGAAATATTCTTATTTGTTCCACTAAAATTTTTAAAAGTGTTGTGTGTAGATACAAAAAAATTAAACGAACACGTTCAAAGCTATTATATAGCTTAAGGCACGAATTCATAAAGAGTATATTATTATCAAAGGCCTATATTGAAAACAAACTAGGGTCCATAAATTACAATTTGTGTGTAACTGTAAATACTAAATAATCATATAAAAAAGTTTTAAGTTATACAAAAACTCTATTTTTCAAATTAATTAAAATAATAATTATTATTTTTCCGGAATATTTTTAATGAATAAATATTTTATACATAAAATATAATAATACTATGTATACATTTTATAATTTATATAATACCATATACATAAGGATGGTCCTTAAATTTTATAGACAAAGATAAAAAAGTTCAAGGTTTTATCGAGATGTTCCATTTGGTTTATAGTTTAAAAAATGTAATTTTGATTATGATAGTACACGGTTCCTGTAAAAGGTTTAGAAAATAACCGAAGAGAAAGAGTATAACTGATTTACAAAATTAGTTTAAAAACTGAAGCATGAATTACATAAAAATGTACAAGTTCTAAATACTGTAGAAATTAATATTATCTATAAAAAACATTTCAATAAAATAATTGTACGTATACATCCATTTTTTCCAAAAAGTCAATAAAATACTTTGTTGGAAAAACTGTATTTTATGAATATTCGAATATTTGAATGTTTAAAAATACGATGGTATATTTTATATAAAAATTTTTTTAAATGTCATTTACCAAAAATATGGTAAATAGTAAAATTATTATTGGATATTTTATTGTTACCTATATTTTAATTTAAAATATATGTAATATTTAAGAAAAAAGCTCTTTTTGTCAATCACAAAGAAACGGATTTCAAACACTATTGCACCTCCTATATATGAGTAATGAAAATGAATATTACACTATTGTAACTTGATAATTATATGAAATTTGATAATTTTCAAAAATGTATTTCCTAAAGAATTTTAAAATATACTTTTATGTATATATAATACTTGTTCAAAAAAATAACACTATATTTAATATTACTACTGCTATAATTGCTACTACTAGTTACTATCAGTGATGTTGTAATCAAATTTGTTGAGGGTTAACTCAGAAAAATGCTGAAAATTTCAGTTGAAAACTTCATGGAGCCAAAAAAAAAGTTTTCCATGTGCCAAATAAAACAATTTTCATGATAATAATAATTTTTTTATAAAAATAGATTTGGTTTATTCAATGGATAACTTCGTTATCGGCATATCATTGGACAATATACATTTTTATAATTATTATTATCGGGATTGTCAGCTATATTATGTATTTGATGATAAACAATGAACTAACTTAATCATATTGTACAGTTTTCGTCGGTAAGAAATAATTTTTGTACTCAAAAACTATATTTTATTTGGTTTTTAATAAAGACATAAATTGCTCACTTCAAAAATAATAACTTTTTTTTCACATATTAATTGAGACTTGAGAATTGAGATTATGCTCAGTATAACATTGTGTTATAAAAAAACTTTCGGTTACTTCTTTATGATACTATTTTACTGATAAAGTAATAACTTTTATTATCAATAATAATCAATTAATAATGCTAATGATAAATTGTGTAGCTGTGTAGATGTAAACTATTGTAAATTGTTTAAAATGTGTTCGTATTTATGGTGAATATAGTGTTATGAAAACTGAAAACTTCTTAATATTTAGTATTGCACTGTATTTTAAATTTTGTGGCCTTAAGTATGTGTAGTTGTTTCAATGAAATATGAAAACGCCCTAAACACCACTACCCCTCTTCAATACTAGTTGTGACATTGTTTTTGTTTCTCGTATGAACTGCATATTATAGTTATTATTGCTTTTATTTTATCATGTACGATTTACTAAACTAAATTTAAATGAAAATATCTATAAGTTTAGTAATCAACAAATGCAGTGTAATAAAATAAATACAAGAAAGTCAAATCAAGTTCGAAACAATATCATAAAAAAATTGATAAATCTTTTTTAAGTACTCGAAAATCTAGATTTATAAAAACAATCACAATTAGAGAACCAGTGAAAAAAAATGAAAATTCTTGTATAAGAAATGTTATTGAATTTTCAAACAATCAATTTTGTAAAATAAATAAATAATAAGTATCTCATCGCTTTTTTTTCAGAAAATTAAAGGTTTACAACAATTTTCCTTGACATATTTTTTATGTGTAATATTAAGTTCTACGATTTTATACATTTTTATGTGAATGCTACAGTTTTAGAATTCAATAATAATAATATCCATAAAAAAAAAGTAAATATTCCCTCTGTGATCATTTACAACCTTTTTGTAGGATGTAAAAGTAGTAAAATATTGTTTGCAAAATTAGCTTAAATTATTTACTTGTGATAATGAAATAAACTTTGGAGGTATATGAACCAAAGTTTTGTAAATAAGTATCTCTGTAATATAATATTATAAGTATTCTAACTACTATGTATATACTCTGAATAGAGTAATAAATATATTATTTTCAAAAATTATAATTTTCAACTTTGATGATGGCTTGTTGTAGTAAATTAGATATAGTATAGTTGGTATTATATGTCTTAGGGAGTCACGAGGATAAAATTAACTAACCAATCATCTGTTTTTGATAAAATTGCTTTTTTTGTTTTAATTATAAATACTTCAAAATTTTAACCAATATATAGTTGTTCTAAATGTGATATTTTAATAGACTTTTTCGAGCTATTTATAATCATTTTTTTCTTATGAAGGCTAATATATATTATATAATTTTTATAATTAAAAAGTTTGAACATGTAATGCGAGTACAAGAATATAAATGATAAAAAGATATTTATAAGTTGATCTTATAGTAATACGATTAAAAATGATAGAAAATACAGTTATCATTTTTTTTAATAAGCGTTTGAAGTTTATATTTAAAAAAAATTAGATATTAAACCAGAAAATAACGATATTTGTTATCTTGTAATAATTAAAAATATATTAACTGTAACAACTTTAAACACTTCAATTTTACTTTTAATTACTAAAAAATAATTGAAAAAAATTAACGGAATTCTCGAAAATTGGAATATTTACGCGACACCAGTATTTTGAAAAAATGTATTTTTATCAAATAATTTATCATAAGCAATTTCTTTTGATTTTTTTGTAGATTTAAATACTAAAATGTTTACTAACTAGGTGCATGATTTGAAATTATAATAAAAAAAAAATAATTAAAATATTAATTACAAGACTTAAATCATTATTTGTACGCGATTTCAAATCGAAGTAAGAACATTTTCTGTAAAAACAATATAACACTATAATAAATTATTATAATGTATATTGTTTTATGTGGTTTCGTTTTGTATAGTAGAACCAAGTAAAGGTTGTAAAAATGAAGCTTAGATATTACTTTTTTTTTGTTATTAAAATTGGTTTTTCAATTATGACGACGGACCAAAATTTTCTAAGTAGCTTACAATATGAATTTAAGTTTTGTTTGTTCGGATAACAAAAAAAAAAAAAAAAAAAATAAGTAAAAAGAAAAGAGAATCATGTTTATCTTATTTTTTAATGTCGAGTCATTGAATATTGTTTGCAATGCGTATTACTCTTAGAATCGGAGTATACTTTCCCTTGTGTAATTATTCACGTTTGCAGACTTATATATCTCAAAGTGATTGAAACAAAAATGCTCAAGAAAGTTTCTTTTTTTTTTTTTTTTAACGTTCCAAAGATTAAGATAAGTGAGTCCATTGTTGTCGTAGATTGAAATCGCGACGAAAATAATGATATTATATATACATATAAAATACATATTATATACATATATACTACATAATATATACATATATAATACATAATATATACTGTACGTATACGCGTCTCTTGTCCGAGTCTTGAATATTTATTGTTATCTCCCACGGTACACATAAATGCGTACAGATTTATTGTACATTAAATACATTAAGTACTGTGCGTAACATTTCAGAAGATGATGTGTACACAAAATCTTATCAAGTATTAGTAATCGCGAGTATTAGAATATATAATATAATGTATACCTACTGAAAACATATTAAATATCGTACCTATACGGTATAGAAACTGTTGAAAATAATGCGTTACCATATATTATTGGTAAAAATAAATAAAACCCGTCATTAAGTATCGACATTTAATTCTGTCGTGAAATACCAAA
The DNA here is from genome assembly GCF_002803265.2 of Melanaphis sacchari. Classification (NCBI taxonomy): domain Eukaryota; kingdom Metazoa; phylum Arthropoda; class Insecta; order Hemiptera; family Aphididae; genus Melanaphis; species Melanaphis sacchari. Next base: position 45,290 of record NW_020270953.1, read on the forward strand.
ATTGCGTATGGTACTCTGCGGAAAGCGATAATACTTACGAGTACCTGCAAATTGCAATAATAATATATGCCTATTGCCTAGGTTATGCATGTATTATAATGCATTGACTTGATGTTATTGTTCATATAATCATATATTATTATGTAAAGCCTATGAGTCGACGGCAAAGAATCGTTTTCGATGCATTATTTTGTTTATATTATTGTTCATTCTGACTTGTGAGAAGAGATATTAAAAAAATTAACAATTTATTGGAATCGAGCCCGGATAACTTTAATAATGACTTATAAAACTTAACATAATATAATGTACCTAAATTACAATTTATTTAATTAAAAATAATAAAACTTGCAATGTAAACGAATGGCGTATAATTGGATATTATTTCATATAACATTATTAGGTAGTTATGTAAATATAGTTATGCAATAATGATGTACCATAGAATAGTGTAAAGATTAGTGATATAAATAATTTAATATCAACCTAAAAGTATTTAAAATTAAATTTTGTATAGAAAATTATGTTTAAAGTAATAATAAATTGTTTTGAATATTACGATTAATGTTTTTTGAATTATATAAAAATAACAAAAATTATTCAAGGTTAAATTGTAATTATATACATTTAAGTTCTTAAGTCTTCTAAACTTTAAAATTTAAAATGTATTAGAATATTGTGTAACATTTTCAAGTCATATTCTTTAACATTTAGCTATTTTAAACTAAAAAATAGTTGACATATTTTTCTGATTTTGAAGAATTTCATAAAATTTTGAACTTAATATGATTATAAAAAAAATATAGACCATCTTCAATAGTTTTTAATTGTGATCAGAACATCTTTTGAAAAACTTTGAATTATATTTTTTAAGTTAGTTGTTATCATAAATAAACCGAAAAAAATATTTTACAAGTCAGAATTTTCAAATGTCTATAAATTATATAAAATTAATCTAAAATAACTTGGAAATATTTTTTAAAAAATGCTTGTAAAAATATTTGGATAAAAAAATCAAACATTTACTTGCAATCATTTTTTATTTGTCAAAAACTGGTTTTTGTAAAAATTTTCATTTTCTATACTTAATACTTTTTTTTGTTTTTCCAAATTATTTCAAAAGCGCTTAAGTACTTGATATTTTTATTTTTCACCACTCAAAATATCAACTAGCAAAGGTGGGCATTAACTAGTTAAAAAGTTAATTTTTTTAAAAATTTTTAACTTAACTAGTTAGTCCATTTTTCAATCAACTTATGAACTTAAAGAGTTTAATTGACAGCTGACATAACTTAGCTTTTTGAAGTTGATTTCTTTAATAAAATTATGAATTATATGAATTATAAATTTTATTATTTTAATGTTTTATGCCCTTCGATTGCTATATTCTATAAAAAAATAATATTTGTTAAATTATTAATTTGAGATGTGTATAGTTTAAATATCATGTAACGTAAAAAGGTATTTACACTGTACAGTGTGCATTATGATAAAAATTGAATAAAATTATTTTTTATAATTTAGTAAATTAAAAAGATATAGGTAATCATTCTTTATATGATTTACATACTAACATACACTTATTAAAAAAAAATAGATTAACTTTTTTTAAACTGAGTTAAGTTAGTATTTTTTTTTATATTAAATATTAACTTATCGAGTTAAATTTATAATTTGCTAACGGTTAACTTTTAACTTATCGATCTTGTGCTCTTTTAACTTAACTAAGCTTGAGTTAAATATTTTAATTAACTTGCCCACCTTTGCCAACTAGATCCAATTATTTATCAAAAGTTTGAGGGTGGTCTTCAAAGTTGAAGATTGTAGCATTTTTACTCCAACCAAAAGGTGACGACAGACGCATAAGGAAAAAAAAATACACACATTATTGTAAAACACGATTTCAATTGCTCGAATTAAATTCTGAAATAAGTTAACTTTTAGTAAACGTTTTAAAAGAAATGATTGATTTATGTGTAAAACTGCCTTGTTTTTACAGTAGACTCTTGTTTACTTACTTGAATTTTAGATTTCTATATGGCATATGTATCTATTTAGTGTATAAAACAGTAGTTAAATTTCTGCTCCAATGCAACTGCTCATTTATACTTTAAAGATATGTCTTGAAGCACTTGATTTGTAATAAATATTGTAGAAATTTTAATTTAGGTGGGTACATCAGGTATCGAGTGTACTTTGTTATCGAATAGTTCACTGTAACGGATGCATTTTAATTCAATGATACGTCATTGCATTCGAAAAATGATTTTGAGTTGAGCTGTTTGGTGACTTATTTTTCTAAGAACATTTATCTTATAAATTTATCTTGTGTGGCTTGGCATGGCGCGTTAGCTACTACCAATCGCGGAATGCGACTGGGAAATAAGTAACGGGCACAGTTACTAGCTCACGGATAGGTGACCACTCGGGTTCATAGTGGTTAAAAACCTTGCCACACATCCACGCGTTTACTATCAACTGTAACAAAAGTAAAAATACAACTACCGTACCAACCTTACCCCTACCACAGTTCATAACCCCTATAACAGCTAATGGCCCTAATCGCTGGGCTTAAGTTCAATAAAAAAAAATGTATATTGTTATTACCTACCGATTTATTTTTCTGCTAATAATATGCTACGTTGAACTGATTTTTACCAAAGTCATTGTATAAAATAATTTATTATTTATGGTCGTCAGTCAACTTGTGGTATAATAAAGCCCGATATAATGCAAATCTTGATACAACGAATGAAACTGTCATTTCCTTGAAAATTTCATGGTATTAGGTATAACGGACAATTAAATGTATTTTTGTCCATTCGATAAAACGATGTTTTTTTGATCAAAGCTTTCACAATGTAACGAATTTTTACAATAATAAATCTAATTATTACAAATTTTTAAATTTTATTAATTTAAGATGCACGTTGATTGGTGTATTATGATAACGAAAAATATAAACTAAAAATAAATAGCTTGTTATTACTGAGTTTGTTCCGGCGATTATCATGTTATAAGATAAAATCCATGTTGATAAAAAGTAAAATCAGGTCTCCACGCTGTCTTAAGTTATTTACTGAAATATGACATAGACAACAGTATGTTTTGTAAAATTTTAAATTTGGAAAACGCTATTGACCAAATAAGCGCAGGCAGCTGTATAAAAAAATAAAAAAAAATATAACCAATTAAAAAAAAAATAAAATAAATATGTCAAAGTAATAAACAATAAATACTAATTAATAAATAATGTATTAATGATACCTATGTATGAATTATTTTTTTTTACACTAATCATCTAATTCTGTATGTATATGTATTTATATGTAAATATGTATTATTAAATGAAAATAAATATGTATTTGTAGTGTGTTGATTAAAATTTTAAATTTTCTTTTAAATCTGGTAAAAAAAGTTTTTGTTTGTTTATGCTCTTGATATAATACATTTCGATGCAACGAATTTTCGATTTACTGAACTTTTTTTCTCAATTCTTTGAAATTCGTTACATTACGAGTTGACTGTAATATCGTTATTAATGAATATGTCAATGTTTTAGGTGTATCACAGAATGGTGTGAAAAAGTATGCGGTGTAAAGAGCATAAAACTAGTCTACATTTTTTGAAAACTGTAATGGTAATAATTAAAGATAGAATATAGATGACTTATGCATTTTTTTTCTTTGATCTCATAGAATGTTATCTTAGCTAAAAATGTATTGCTTTCTGATTTCGATTACAGTATATAGTATATGCTAATTTTATTTTAAATTTGTTCTTAGAAATTTTTAGCAATAAATGCCTTTTTAATTTTTTACGTAATTTTTTTTTATATTTTTTCATTATTATAGGATATTTTTTGTAGTTTTTTTTTTAAATGTTAAGTATTTTTTCAAATTTAAGATTATATATTATAATACGTATATCATAACTTATAATACAAGTGCTATTACATACATATATGCAGATCATACACGCTTATCAAGTATTATATTTATTAATTGTATGGAATAAATCTGATATTATAGAATTATTATTAATAATATATATAATAAATGAAAAAAAAGTTCCAAGACTTAATTGCTAATTTTTTTTTTTTTTTTTTTTTGAGTTGCAGCATATTAGCTGAAACTGTTCAAGGAAAAATCATTATTTTACGTTTAAATATTCAATTTTGTCGAAATAAAGTTTTGTTAAACTTGAAATGTTTATAACGTAATGAAATTGTACACATATATTTTAGATATTATTAAACTGATATATAAACATCTTATGTGAAAAAAAAATACTTTCAAAATTTGAACACGTTAAATATCTAAAATACTTATATTAGCGTTAAACGATAAAAAAAAAAAAAACATTTTGAAAATTATATCGTGTATACAATATATAAATAAATATTTGGAAAAAAATATCAAGTCCTTAAGATTATTTTTTTATCAAAAGCAACAAAAAAAACAAAATACATTTTGCTATAAACTATCAACTGGTTAGGTTATACAAATATTCTCATTTTCCACTGCGTTTTGATAGTTTTATATATATATAAAAAAAAAATTGTATATACTATCAGTAGGCTTAGATAGCTATTCTAGCTAGGAATGCCTTAATTAAATGAAAAAAAAAATATGATAGTTTTATGTTCTCAATACTGCTTTTTGATTGTCATTATTTATTATATTTAGTAATTGTATTCTTCAACATAGATATTAAGTTTTATAATAGGAGGTAATAACATAATATTTTACAAGATTTAAACTATTTATAAATTAAATGGTTAAAAAAATACAGTTTTCCCCTCAAATTCGTCCAAATAATATTTTATTTAGTTTGAAAAAAAAATGTATTTTAGATAATTGTGGTTCAAATAGATTTGATAACAAATCGATATCTTTGAATTTTGTGTTGACTACAATAGATAAGTGCAGGTGCTAGGAACGCAGTTTAGTGTTGCAATTTGTAGCATTGATTATTATTTATGATGTAATATCTATGTAGGTATATAATAAAATGTCTTACGTGAGACTTGCAAACGGGTTAGAATGTTAGGTTATTCACTTACATGTTATATTTACATGTACCTATTATAATATTATAGGGTGAATCCCGTTAGCGACGTAGTCATTTTTTTCCGACCGTGTTTTTACCGAAGAGAGCCGAGCCAGTGTTGAATATAATAATAATGGCCAATGGAAACAGGTTATGGGAAGAGAATGAATATATAGAAAAACGAGGGAAAAAATGTGTGCAGCTTCGAGATAACGTCTCAGTTGAGATGTATATATTTTTAATACTTTGTCGTACGTTTCCATTAAAAGATTGGTAAAATTTTGGATATTAATCAAAAAAGTTGAACCGTCCCACAATGTACGGCAACAAAATATTGATAAAAAAAAATAAAAGCCAACTTTGTATTCCAAAATCAAAATAACTTTTTCGCTCGACAGATCACTGAAAAAAAAAACAAAAACGTAATTATGTAATATGTAATAATGTAATATGTAATTATGTAATAAATAACATAATATGTTGTATTTTTGAGACTGTTTTACTGGATGCTGAATTATTTGTATGCAAGTGTATCGAAATCGTGTTTCCGTCACTCTAGAATCATACAAATATTAATATCTAATTATTTTAATTATCAAACAAAGTTTAAAACTGATTATCTTTCTACTGTGCATCGGAGGTTTCAAAACACACCAGCAACAAATATTATATGTCATATTATGATCAACGTAATATTGTAGTATTATGCAATGTATTCGTTATGTTCTAATGAAATTAAAACTTAAGGTTCATCCCAAAAATATCGTATAAAACAGACGTGTAATGTTATGAATTATATGTTACACAGTTGTTATAGTGTTCAATTTCAACATTGAATTGTTCCAATTGAAACTTAACAGAAACGAAATATTGATGTTACAATTTTTTTATGAAATACTATTTTAAATTTTTTTATTTCATAAATAATAAATATTTGTACACACTCATGTTTGCCCATAAACTATTTATATTATGTTATAAGTATATTATATACTTGCTTTTCACTCGATTTAATTGAGGCCAATTATTAGGCGAGTGTTCCATACTAAACCATTCAGACTGAACAAAGTTAACACAAAAGTTATTTAGACAAGAGACAGATAATATTAATTAAAATTGTATTTAGATAAGAAAATTGATATTTCTTTAATTATTTATTACAATGAAAACAATTTGCGCATATTATATGGCGATTCATCATTAAATGAGTTTTCAAAAATGTTTTAACTGCTTAAAAAAAAGGTTTCTAAAATTTTAATTTAATTGTATTTACATAGTAAGTTACGTGTGATGTATTAAAAGTTTTAAATGTAAATATAGATATAGGTACATGGATATATGTGATATAGGTAATACATTATATGTTTTAAAATATCAACGCTTCTCTTCCCCAATTATTTATGTATGTTAGGTACTTATTTTTTTTTCGATTTTAAAACATAATTTTTATTTTTATGAATGTTACGCATGTTTGTAATTTTAAAAGACGACTTCTTCGAATGTATTCTATAAGACAGGCTTTTTTTCAGAATGGCGCATGTGTTCATAAAGTTTATGACACTAGTTAGAGTGCATCCATTATATTTTTCAAACCTTAGAGCTGATGTTTCATATATTAAAATCTAACACTGAAATTCAACATACATTTAAGTTTGTATGATAATTTAAAATTTTTATAAAATGCTTTAAGTGTGCAGAATTAGAGTGCTTAGCAAAAATAAAATAATTAAAGCGTTGAACTTAAAACATTCCAAACAAAGTCACATTAGCACTTGATAATAAACACTAAGACAATGTTACTGGTAAGTTTAATATATCAAAGGATATAATACTTAGTTTTTATGTATTTCTTACTGTGTTTGTTGTATGAAAAATGTATATATGTACCAGGTACCCGGGTTTTTGTTTTATTTGGGTTAGAATAAGAGATACGTTTTGTGAAATCTGCAGGATATCTAAGAGTTTGTTTAAGTGTTTTATAAATATTCAGTTTCTTAGTGATCTCAAAATTACCGAATAATACAAAATTGGTTTTGGGATATTATTTTACAGTAAATATATGTACATTTTTTTAGTACAATATTTAATTTTATTTATATGCCAAAAATGACTCATAATATTCATGTATATTACTTGCTAATATTATTTTGTATTATTTTGATGTACCTAAGTATAATTTTGTAATAGCTATAGGTAATAATGAAAAATAAGGGAAAAATCATAGAACAATTATGTTGTATATAATTTAGGATTATTATTTTTATTTTTATTATTTATTTATGTATTAAATCTCATCATACAGATTATTATGTTACTAATTAAAACTATATATATATATATATATGTGTGTGTGTGTGTGTGTGTGTGTGTGTGTGTATGATAATACTGTAGTTATTGTTAAAATAAACGGTAAATGATATTTGGTTTGATACAAATATAATAATATGAAAAATTAATGTTGTTAATATTATTTTAGTAACTCGATGTGAAAAAATAAAATCAACCCACTTCAATTTATTTGAAAACGTTTTTACAATGTATTGAAGTTCCAAAAATTAAATTGCTAATTGCCAATTAGTATTGATGATATAATTATATGATATACAATTAAAATTCATTTCATACAGTGAATTATTTTATTACACTCGACCTATTTAAATGCATATTTTATTTACTCATTCTACAATTATATGAAATAATCGTTGTGTTCGAATATCGCGGGTATTGCATTAAAATATTAGAGTAATCGAAAATACAAAAACAATTATAATTAAACCGCAATCATGCAATATAAGAACAAATTAGTAATACACACATTATTTAGTCTATCAGATGATATTTTTAATTCAACATATTTTTGTAGTTTTGGCACAGAGATCAGAGATCGAAGTAGTCTAACAGTGCAGTGCATCGTATTATTATTTATAAATACTTATTATCTATCATTTTATAAAAAATAATAAAAAATATAGGTATACATATACATAAAATTTTCTATAAGAATAACATTAAATTTAAACCAATAAAATTAATATTATACGTTGCCTAATCCAATTCAATAATTTGTTCAAATTGAAATTCTTGAAATAGTTACATTAGTAACTACATTTTACCAATACGTAATGATAAATAATGGCTGCTTTATACGTCTTGTATGCAATATAATTCAAGTACACATTAAATACTCCATAGTAGCACAATATATAACAGTAAAATATTTAATTAATAATTATATGACAATAAAACAACATTGTTGTAAGCTATAAGGATATTTGTCTTTATAATTAACTTAGCTTAAGACCCTATAGAAATGGATTGAGGAGCAAAAATGTCTTTAAGAAAAAAACATTCAAAAAAGCTCATAATAGCAACATTTGAGATGGACAAATGTGCATGGCAGACGTTAAACATATTTGTTACGCTATTATAGCATTAAGTTAATTGGAATTTTAATTAGTAAATCAATTCAACAATAGTTTATAAACATTAAACAGGTAATAACGGGTAGGTCAAACATTTTTGAAAATTCTAAAAGATTTTTTTATTCATACATTAACATTGTTAATAGAGTCAATCGTATTAGTGTGATTATATTTATTTTACAGTGTTTAACTTAGTAATTTGTAACAACTAACAAAATAACGAAAAAAAACCACTTTGTTTGAAATTAACTTGTTATTAAAATTCACTCGCACAAAAATGTTATATTTTATTTTTATAATAGTTTTTCTATTTGATTGAAAACAGTTCGGGAATTTCAAAAATTTCACATCAAAAAAATATAGGTACGCGAGTAAAAAAAAAAAAAAAAAGGATGGGCATAATATTTATAAAGAAACTAAAGGCGAATGAAAAATAAAACCTTTGGATTCTATTTCTGCAGCTGACCGGATTTTCAATAATCAGCAAAGTCTTATCAAATAACAATGACAATAACAATAACTGAAAAATATGAAAAATTTATTTATTTTATATTTACGAGTAATAAGTAATAAGTATTAGTTTATTGATAAACGTTTTTTGTATGAATTTTAGGTTTGCATGCTTAGATACCATTCTCAGAATAAATAAATCTGATAAAAAATTGTAACCACAATTTGATTTTGTTGTCAAATGGATTGTAATAATACTACTATTGAAATTACAGAAAAAAGAAAAGAAAAATATATATTTTGCTTAGAATTTATTTTTTTTGTTGCTAGATTATAACGATTAATAAAATTAATTGTTTTAATAAAACTGTAATATATAATATATATCAAAAAAAAATATCAGTATATATGTTTATTTTACGTTTAATATAAAGGAATGACACTCGAAAGAAAATATTAAAAAATACCTCATAAACATCAAATTTCAACTAGAACACTGACAGCTTTTGTTTTGGAGGAAAAGTGCTGGAAAATTGATCTATGGCTTGATAACACTGTAGCCTCCGTTCTTACACAGCAATGAATTGTACGCTGGGGAAGAGGATTCTTAGAGTGGACAAACAATTTAGCTAGTGAGATAGATTTATGGTGTAAACGTCTCTAAGTTCCTGTAGTACTGGTTTAAGGCAGTCTTCGTAATTTAAGGTCTAGGGAATTGCGTGTTTTTGTCATGCCCCTTGCTCGCACTTCTGCACCAACCTTTCTGAAATATCCCTCCCTTCCCTCAGTCATTTCCTCTGTTTTAATTAAATCGAAAAGTGACGGGGAAAAAATATTGCTTGCCCAATTAAATAGACTTTTGGTTGTACTGTCTCGATTTCAATTTGTGTACAATAAAATATATACTGCACCGATTAAACGACAGCAACACATAAATTATACATGGATAATCATTAAACCATTATTTCATTACCACTGCTGTAGTGACATTGTAAATAAATTAAACCCTAATGAAAACAAAAAAACTATTTTTTTTTTCTGTTTCATTAATTTTTTTCTTTTTTTACACTGTTAAAAATCGTGTAGATTTTAAAATAAGATGTGCAGATAATCATTAAACATGAGATTTGTGATTACAATTATAATGGGATTTAGAAAAACTAGCTTTTATTTTACGGCTCTTTTACCCTGTAGAATTTAAAATAGGTACAGAGTTAACCATGTGCGGCTTTCTAGTTAGCACAGACTGATAAAAAACTACTTATCGTACACATAATGTAAACGTGTTAGACAATAATACAGGCATTTCAGTACACTAATTAAAATTAATTACTGCATTTTAGTTAACTGAAATTACAAAAGCAAATATGTCTGTAGTATGTACCTATCTAATACCATTGAGTATACATAGTAAAAATTGTACACAGTGTGCAATCAATTCTTGGTGCTAATACTCGTACCTTTATAATATTGTAAGATAAAATTAAACCGTTGCCGTTATAATGTTATTGCTGATACATTTATACTTTACCGGTTTGAAATACATTTTTACCCGAAATTTCCATTAAACAAGAACTTTTTGTTTTGTATAACTAAAAGTTTTTTTTTATATTTTGTTCATCAAACGAGTTTATTTTTATGTATTCTAAATAATTAATGTAAAAGTAAAATTTATTAATATAAAAATAGTAAAAGTGGTCTTTATGTTGTATATTTAGTTGTACACTATATTATATTTATAATTATTTCTAAAAAAAGCGTAGGTTAATAATTAATTTTTAATAAAGTTGTGAAAATTATGTGGTTAAACATTAGAAACACAAATTTGAGACTCGAATAAATAGTTTCTCAATTCTTTAATAACTCTACAAACTTCTTGTGCTATATAATAATAACAGTGTTTGAGCCATGGTAAAATATACAAAATACCACGTTATAAGTAATTAATAATTAATTTAACTTAATATGATTATTAGTTTTCAATGTAACACTGAATTGTTAACATGAGGATGTTATAATAATGTAATATTATAATAAAATTAATAATTTATCCAAATACAAACAACTTGATCGGCCTTTTTATTTTTTGGTGTAAACTATAACTTTTAAACATTGAAAAATTATCATTGAAAATTTTTTTAATTTTAAAATTATTTAAGTACAATGATATATTTAAATTTTTTTTGAATAGATCGAAATTGTAATTTTATGTAATTGCAACATCTGAGTACAATTAAAATAAAATAGAATTAATATTAATTATACTTATCATAGATTATGTATGATTGAATTTACTCTTTAATATTTTAATGAATGACTATATGCTTAAAAGATATAATTTTAGAATAGCACAGAATTATTTTACTCTTTAAACCTTATTATGTTTAACAATTAAGGTGAAAATAATTTTAATAAAAATTGACATATATTTCTATAAAATAATATTATTGAATTTAAATAACCTTATTACTTTTCAAAATAATCATTAGTAACTGTAATTTTTACGCAAAATTAGTTTTTGACGAAATTAATTTTATTATTTTGTACTATAAAATGATTTACTGATGACACTTATCGATCATCAAGTATTTAAATAACCACCATTTTCTAAATTTGATAAAATATTGGCTCTTTTGTACTATATAGATACTATAGATATTTGACATTGTGAACTTCTTTGATTTATTAATATGAATACATTTTATGTTTTTATGAAAAAAAACTTGAATATTTAGTACAAGATTATTCATAAGTAGTTTACACACCAATTAAATAATATTGGAAATGTATTATCCTAATTTTTTTAAGCGATAAATATTTTTACAAAATTACAAATGTTTTTAAATTTAAAAACCGTAAGTTTGAAAATGTAATCAATATTTTTCATATGTTTTTATTTCCTGGAAATAATAAAAAGAATTTAATGTATTCATCATAAACAAGTTTTTAAGAGCGATCGAAGTTCAGATTTTAACAAAATTGGATACTTAAACAAAAATAACGATTTTAGTTGTTTTGTTGTAATTCAAAATAAATATTATTATTGGGAACTCGAAACTTTTCGTTAATAAATATATTATTATTCACAATACAATTATTTAGATTATGTTTAAGTTATTTTACACCACAAACTATTCACACTGTTATTGATTTATACGTTAATAGAATATTGGCAATATAATATACATGAAATAATAATATAATTATTACAAAATATGTGTAATTTGTAATTAGAAACATAGTTCAAACTACCGCATTACTATTTACTTATAATATATACATGCAATAAAATATCTTTATAAATCGTATTGAAAACCTGTTCTCACTTATAATCGTAGGTAATGATTTATTATTGAACATTTCCAATAGTGCTTTTAGTAATTATATTTGTTTTTTTTTTTTAAGACGTTTTATGCAATATTGTACGGTAATATATATAATTTAATCGTTACATAAATCAATATATTTCAGTGGAAATATTTTAGTAGCTATATTTAAAATTTTAAAAAATAAACATTCAAAACCAATTGTAGTACATTATATATAATGCTTTTTATTGAAGATTAGCTGAAATAATTATTAAACAAAGGTGATTTTTAGTATTAAAGTTAAATAATTTTTTGTTCATAAAATAAAGTCTGTACAAAAAATGATAACAAGTATCTACGTTAAAGTTAGTTTATTCTTAAAAGAAAAATAACTAGAATTTTTAACATTTGGCGATTAGCCTTTATTTACCTTTATCTGGCAAATAACTGAATTTGCAGGCTGTCAAAAATAAACTATTTTTTTAACAACTTGTATTACGAGTTTAAGCTTATAATAACACAGATTATCATCACTATTTTTATTTTGTGTTTAAATAATAACATTTTTTTTCCATATATATTTAGCATCTATTTAAAACTAATTTGATTAAAAAAGAAAAATTAATGAAGTTACAAAGAACTTTATCCAATAAACTTATGACTCTTTTTAGTCAGATACTTAGAAGTAGAAAAAGAGTTTAGGAAAATGTGTTTGTAAAGTTACTATCGGTTAGTATCTTGATGTATAAATTATACCTAGGTATATTATGTAGTATGTACGCATATATTAAATTATACAATTTTTTAAAAACTTTCTTTTGAAAATAAACTTATTTAGTATAGTAATTACAATAATATACAATTAACATAAGTTATATATTATATACTCATCTAAAATAAAACATACAAATAGTGGCTCAACTAGAGTTTTTTTTATGGGTGAATTCATATTTCGTTTGATGTGTGGAATGATATGAAACGTTATTCATAGTTGTTGCGTTATAATTTTTGTTAGTACAAGGTGAAATTACTTTAATAAATTATTCAAATTATTATATACCATAATCTATACGGAACTGAACCACTTTTGGTCAATAGTTACATAATTGACTGTAAAATATTAATAAATAGTATTTAAGCTGTTACATTACACTATACCAGACATTTTTAATCATTTTGAAGGCAAAAATCGTATGATGAAATATTTGTAAATATAAATAGATAAAATTATAAATATTTTAATGGTAGTGTTGTTACGCACAGACACGAAACAGATTAAAAAAATTTAAGTATAATTTTGAAATTCAATATTATTATTATTTACAAGCCATGAATTAAATATTTTAGAGTTTCAGTAGTTATAGAGGCACAACCACGTATTTTATGAATTTTTAGAAAAATGGCTTACTTAATTTATTTTAATGTTGAAACTAGACAATAAACCATTTAATTAAATATAAATTGGAAATTGAATGCAAAATATAATGGCAAACTGAAAAAAAATAAAATATTGGCAAAGAAATATAAGCAGTAGCCAATTATAAGAAATTTTTAAAAATGTTCGAGGAAAGCTAAGCTTGCTTTTAATGTTAATTTATTTTAAATTCTTTGCAGAAATGCAATATAAGTAATATCATTATGCGCTGTTATAATAGTGTAACGATTTTAATAAACCAAAATTAGCGTGGCTTACTGCAGCGGTTTAATAGTACAGTGTATACCATAGTTGCGTTTCCTTGAAAGTGATTATATCTAACACAATTACGATCTCTGCGCATAGTGTATTCAAATCTGTGCTCGTTCCGTTCCAACAAATTGTACTTGTTTTCCGTCTCTTAGAAAGGGTCCATTATACTCACATACGTATCCGGACATGGCGCCCAATTATACGTCATATCGAAATAAACAGTATTCGACTTACATTATTTAATGTAGTCGACGAGACGCTCGTTAAACAATTAGTCTATATATCAAAAATAAAAATAATTATGATAATAATATAGAAAACGTACAATTCATATTTTAACCCTGTTTTTTTTGTTAGTTCTCAAATAATAACGAAACCATCCAATTCACAACCAATGCACGGTGTATAATAAGATTTTAGGATACTGCCATCGTAATAATGCATATACTGGATAAGACATTACAATTTGACGTTTCGTGGAAATGGTTGACAGATAAATGCAAAATAACCGAGGACTCAATTTTTTAGATACCGTCGTGTACGATAAGATAAATGTATAATGGTGTCTTGAATATTTCTCGTTATTATTATTATTAAAATTGTGGCGCGTTCAGAGGAAAATTTAAGAAATATATTTACCACGATCCGATTACATTGTTCCTTATAATATGTCGAGTATATCCATTACGTTATAAACAGTGTAACAGTGTAATATGAAAAATTAATTTAACTGATAGAGTTAAATGTATCTAGTTTTTAAAAAACCCTACAAATTCATGACTTATATAATATTTTTGTCATTTAATGATTAGTTCCTTAGATTGAGAAAAGTTATACGTACAACTATAAGAATGATAATAATAAATAATAAAAAATAAACAATATACAAATTCTTAGAAATGTGATACTTACAAAAGTTTTTTTTTTGGATTTCATTTGACATAAACAATCTATACATATACATTTTTTGCACAATGAGTTTATATGCTGAGAGTAATTTAAAGACATGCAAGTTATGAATAAACAGCCACCCATTAGTGACTCTTGGCTATTGCTAGTTAACTTACAAAAGTAAAATAAATAAATTTACAATTACTACCAAATATCGCAAAATGCGGAATAAAATTTGTAGCAAAAATATCATGACTTAGAATCGAATCAAAATAACAATGAGATCTTGAAAATTTGAACATAAAAAATTACTATTTATAATATAAAATATGAATTGTTTAGTTGACCAAACTAAATATTTGATTGATATTATAGCTTCTTAACAATTTAATAGTTGTAATACAAAATAAAAGTTGCTTAGAATATGTATTTGGGATAACTTTTAGTTATTTTATTGGTGAAAAGTAATTGTAATTGTAGTTTTTTATAAATTTATACTTCCTGAACTACTTTTTTTTTCTTCCTACCGTTAAATCATTATTATAAGTAAATAAGCTCAGAATCTTTATGTGTGTCAATTTAATATGCATACATGCCTATTGAAATAATAAATATATGAGTTAAATCAATATAGAAAATTAAAACAATTAAAATTTTTTAAATAGGATCATGATTGAAAATAAATATCCAAAAAAAAAAAATAAAAATACTAAGGATTAACTACTCACAGACAAAAACATAATATCTTGGTTTGAAAAATAAAAAAACGAGTTGACAAAACAAATTAGACATCGTTATTTGTTACTATACTAATGTCAATATAAACATGATTGTAATTAAATTAAAATATAAATCAATTGCATTTATTTTGAAACAAGAAACTAGATTTTCTGTGTTTGTTTATATTATGATATTAATTTATCAATAAGTGATATAATCATTGATGATGGACTAGTATTATTTGTCGACTTTAATCACTCATTTATTGTTATACAATCTTAAGATGTCACAAATATTTTATATCCATTTTCTTTTGGGATTATTGTATTGACTTAATGGGTTTATTTAAACATAAATCATTTGTGACAAAATTCTTTTCAGTATAGAATAGACTGAAAATAAATTATGTGATGATATTGAAAATTAAATTTTAACGAAATTCGTTCGCTACAGGGCATTATACATAGGAATGGTGTGTACAAATAGAAGCGGGCAACATAATATTAATACGTACATTTTATTGCTATGTATAATAGTTGCTATGTTTATTAGTGATTTTATGTTTATATATTTCTGCTTATTTTTGTTTAAGTTTTGAATATT
The DNA here is from genome assembly GCF_002803265.2 of Melanaphis sacchari. Taxonomy (NCBI): domain Eukaryota; kingdom Metazoa; phylum Arthropoda; class Insecta; order Hemiptera; family Aphididae; genus Melanaphis; species Melanaphis sacchari. The sequence goes on from NW_020270953.1 coordinate 61,423, forward strand.
TCAATAAACTTGAGGATAGATACCCAACATTGCGAACGGTAAATAGTGAAATCTAGTTTCGTCACTATTGGTTTGTGCGAAATAGCACTATCGTTTATAGCTATTTTTGTTATTATTCTGCAGTTGTTCAATGATATTTTTTCTCGATATTTTGTTCGTCTCAATGTCAGGATCGCGATGAAAACCGTTGCGGCGGATGTCTCAGACGACGACAATCGTCTTCGTCCAACGGTTTTCGCGTCGAACCGACATCACGGTCGTAAAACACAACACGTAGGTGTAGGTGGTATTCGGGATACCGGGGGTACGTCATGCGAGCTAAACCGAACGGCCTGCACCGAAACAGCTACTGAAAAAACGATGGTTGTTCATTTCAATAATATTATAATCGTATAATATCATGTAAAACGTTTACCAGCGTTTTGCCGAATACATTAGGTATACATGATAGGTATCGTATCATATTATTATAGAACGCGTCGAAAACCAGGCGTCTACTGTACCGATACCGACGGTGAAACAAATAATAATATATACACGAATAACAGGCGGTAAAGAAAAACATAGCAAATATTTTTTACACGTGGTCTACCTATATTGATATTATTTTATACGAGCTTCGCGGTGGCAGACGAGTCGGGACAGTAGGGTATATGCGCGTTTACGTCATGTATGTATACAAAACCCGTGAACTTTTATGTACGACCGCCTCGCGATAAAAGAACTTTGCCCCGCCTTCTCTACCGCCACCGCGGAGAGTTCATATCGTATACCTATACGTTTTACCTCTAAAAAAAAAAAAATAGAAACAATATCATATCATGGAAGCAATATATATATATATATATATATGTATATATGTATGTATATGTAATATACTCGGCCCGGACTTAGGTGCCGAGAAAATAGAAAAAGAAAACATCTCCAAACACCAATAAAAATAGTTTTTTTTCGCTCCGTTACCTAGCAAGAGGCATGCATATTTCATATCGTCGATGTGCACTGTTCGAACGAGCGAGTGACCATCCCCCCGACCGGTCCCTGTTGTGTGATACGCCTAAAAAAAAACAAGCGTATTATAAAATACCCGAAGTGTTCGTCTTTTGATATAAATATGATAAACCTATAGTATAATTTATACGTATTTATTATACTTACGTTCGTTTTAATAACTCGACTGAAATATTTTATTGAAGTGGAATGAACGTCTCGCAATTCACCGGAAACCATTTTTTAGTACCGGTCATAAAGCTTGAATATTTTATAAGAGATTATCACCACAATCTGTTAATTTTGCGATTTAAAAATACTTAGGGTGAGATTTTATTTTATAAGCATTTAAAACTCAAATTTATAGGGAGTTCATAAAAATCATAAGTATTAACTATTGTTTTGTGGATATAAAAATGTGTTATAAAAATGATATATTTTTATAGTACATATAATTGAGTATTTAATATAAAGTTTCTCACGTATAGACTTTATTAAAACTCAAAAATACAAAAAGAACATTTTTATTTTTATAGAATTTTGAAATTAAAATTTTATAGGAAATATTAAACGAAGTAAAACGATTTTAGTTATAATGTTGTAATTCAAAAATATTATTAACGGGGACTTGATACTTTTATTCAAGCTTACGTTTTTGTTTTACTATACATAAATACACGATAGTGTTTTCCAAATATGTAGATTAGTATTAAACTGTTGCCTATTTATATGTATACCATGAACCTATTCACGTCGTTTAACATGGTAAGTAGGTATTGAGTTTAAAAGTCAAAAGTCTTATGACTAACGTAAACGTATGGTATAATACGACGTTTTAAAATTAATTCGACCAATAATTTTAATGCCAATAAAATCAATTACTGTATAATATAACGATATGAATAATACTCGTATAATAAAATGTTATATATTTAGTAGTATTGACCGGTGAACTGTGGAATACGAAAAATTTAAAGTACATCTACGATCTAATTAAGACGTTTTTGGAGAGCAGACAGTGAGTTACACGATTGCTAGATTTGCATCCATGCGTTTACTCTAGCAGAGTTCTCATACTATACAGTATGATATATTATATTATAAAAATTGTATAGTGTTAATAAATTATTTATCGTTACATTTATTGGACAAAATTTACAATGTATACAATACTACCTATGTATACATTACATGTGCATACGCTCAGTATCCTATACATATATCGGTCTTATATAGCTATCGTTATAATCAAGCCAGAGATGGCTTGCAGGTTTCTCGACGTGATATTTTTGGCATCGTTTACGACGTACTTCCGACCGCGCGGAGGCGTATTGGTTGTCGGAATCGATTAGGCTGTGACGTGTGGTGGCAGTGCGGGAGAGGGAGAGTAACAAAGGATCGAGCAAAGGCGCAAGGGACCGTTAAACGTTTCTCCTTTCATAGTTGGCAACATTTACCATCCTAGTCTTAAAGTAGTTGTGCGTACGGGTTGTTGTTATCCACCACCACTGCCGCTGCCGCTGCCTGTTGAAGTGACTAATAGATTCCTGGACACTTGTGGCTTCGACTTCGATGGCGGCAGTAGGACGTCAAGAGGACCACTACGGAATACCTCCGAAAACGTGCGTCTATGTGTAGTCGTGTAGGTATATGCTCGTTTAAGAGCAGTATTGTAAAACGCGTCCTCGTCCGTTGTACAGTATTTTTATTTTTAGATTGCTGATCAGCGAAAATAACGTCCATTGTCCAATATAATATATTATTCGGTTAGCGGTTCATCGGTCGTTTTAATCGTTATAGATAAACCACGATTCGCTACTTGAAATATATTATTAAAATATTATCGAGTAAGAGTCTTACTCAAACTTTGTTGTGCAATCGAGGCGCACTCGTTGTGTTCGAGTGCTGTCAGCACAGTAACATTTAACGTTAAATACTCTGTACGAGATTGGTCTCGATGGTCGTTTCGGCTGTGCGCAAAAATTTTTTAACAGCTATGGGAGATAATTTGACGATTTGGCCTTAGATTATTTTTGTTTGTACTGCTTGAGGTTATTTGTAAAATAAATAAAAAAATTGCGGAAAGTTTGCTGATCTGTGAGAAGGACTTTTGAAAAAATCATAATTCTTTAGTAGCAACTATGAATACAATAAATAACGATTCATTTTAATAAAATTATTTTTAAACAATTGATAATTTATAGTTACGACTTAATTTAAACAGATATTTCACTACACAAAAATTCACGCATTATTAGTTTTATAAAAATTTAATTCACCCACTAACGTCGTACTTTGATGTATTTAATAAAATACTAGAAAACAGATCAAGGACAGTTACCTAAAAAGCTGAAAGCTTCCAATCTTAAATCCCGTGATATAATTTATTTAAGCGTTGGAATACATCAAAAAACATTTTCTAACAGTAAAAACAAATAAGAACAAATATTTAATTCATGGAGTTATAACTTAGAACATTTTGAAATATATTTTTGAACAAGTTTATTTATTTGAATAAAAATGCAATATATAATTCTCCGATCAACAGAGCTGTTGTGTAGTCGAGCGATACTAATAATTAACACATAAAACTACTATTTATATGGTATATGAATGAAACATTAATTTTTGTCAAGTAGACACAGACTATAGGTAAGCAGTACAGGCATCTATGACGCACTGATGTGTAAACGAGATTAAAAGGTAAGTCTAGGGGTCTTAAATAGGATTTCTGAACGTTCAAATTAGTTGGTGTAGCGGTAGGTTGAGAATTATATATTATTTCGAATAGTTAGTTTAGTTTTTAAATTTTTTCTAGTAGTTCTTTTTTTTTTTTTTAAATTGTGAAATCTATGTTTTTAATTAATTTATATGACGTGTGGTTATTGATTTCATCATAATATTTCCATAACATTACTTGCTAACTATTGTAAAAGAAATTAAATCAAACGTATCCAAGAAGCCGGAAATTATGAAATGTTGTTCAATAAAACGATCATTACATGTCTGTTAAATGTTATAACAGGCGTGGTAATATTACTATAAATAAAAATATATTTGTATTTTTTTGAATTTCATATATTAAGTTATAATATTGTGCGATAATGCGTAAGTACCTCTACTCTACTCGTATCATCATACCGATTATATTGGTAGATCCACTAGTCGCTCAAAAAATGTGTGCTACATGTAATACTATATTTTGCATAAACAAACAGAGTTTATGGAAAAAATAGAAACTTTTATCTTTTCTATAAGTGCTCTTCCACAAAGGAATGCTTAAAAAGTTTCAAATTTTAAAATATACCTATTGAAGTATAATCACGTTTGAAATTGTTCAGTTTATAAGTAATAATAATAATAATAATAATAATAACAACAAAGAAATAGAAAAACATGTATTATCTCATAATTTAGGGATAAAATAATTATTATCATTAAAATTAAATTAAGATTTTCGCAAAAATTTAATACGGTACGTTAATATAAAAAAAAAAATGTCTCTCTACTGGGACCGCTTTTTCATTCTGTGAAACATCGTTTTTTTTCCATCGTCATATTCACCTATTGTTTTAATTATTTGAACAGATAATACAATAAAAAAAAAATATTTAAAATAATAAAAGATGCACTGATTGAGAAATTTTAATTTTTAACATTGAACTATTTTAAATTTTTATTCCTATGCATTTTTAACTTATGATTCTTTTGTGTTTAGTTCATTTAAATATTTTAAACCCATTAGTTCTAGTGCATATTATTTATTATTTACTAAGTATCTATATCGTCTATGTTCACAGAATTAAGTATTTTAAATAATTTTCGTTTATTTATTTTTGTTGTTGTTTGCGTTATCTCTTACCCATCACAAGATATTTCACTATATCTACGTATAATATATTATAATACGCAAATGTCCCTAAGGAATGATTACGGGGTCGACGTTACGTGACTAAAGTAATGTTACTAACTAGAATTTTATTACCGAAGTAGGGTTCATTTGAAAAACGAATCGATTGAACTTTTCAATAGTGCTTGTTTTAATGTATGTTAAAGATACAAAATCTTGATGGTGAGAATTTTATTTTAAAATTTAAAATACAGTTTAGTATTTTAGAGAAATAACAGAAATTTTGAAATAAATAACAAAAAATAATTAAATTTAATAAAGACAATATGATCTCATATAATATTATAATTTCGTGGAATTAAGATACTTTACAATAGATTTTACTTAGAAATCCTAAGAAATGCACAGTGTGTTTGTTTATTATATTCGAATAAACGCGTACGCGTGATTGTAATATTAAAATGTTTCTATGTCGTTTAATTTCACGTCCTCTAGTAATACATTGTGTTATTAAGTTACAAAATACTATTCACATGTATTATATAAAATCTCGCAATACGTTTTGGGTAGGTAGTAGATACAGAATAATATGGTAAAAGTTAAATGTGACTCGTGTTAAATGTTAAAACAAAACAAGCAACACGATCTCGGTTTGTAATATTATAGGTACATAATATGTTAGAAGTATATCATGTATTATACATATTCAGTGAAAGCAATAATATGTTTGTCTGGACGATTTTCCAAGTTAATTTAATTTTTGCATGGATCTTATGAAAATGTGTTACATGAGTTTTATAATGACTCACAAATGAACTGATTATGTGATGGTGTATTTAGTTTTATTTTTTATAAAACTTGGATATTATCTGAATTATTTTCGTCGTTGAGTTACTATAAAAATGTATTCAAATTTAATACCTACAAATACTTATATAATATTGGTTGTACAATAAATATATCTGAAATTATATATCATTTTTACTCGTGCGTTCAAGTTAAAAATCAATTTAACAGCAGTTTAATGTAAACAAAAAGATTCACTAAGAATAATTTTAATAAAACTAAGTTATTTGGTAGTTGAAGATGATTTTAAATTTAAAACGATGAAGATTTTAAAAATCAATTGCGCTGATGGTTATAATTTATGTAATTCTATAATTTATTTATATTATAATATTTATACAACTGTATATATAAATTAAATGTTATTGATTTAATTATTTTTTATTGGAAACTGTGATTAACTTAACGTTTTAGCACTTACATTTTTAGCATAATCATTTTAATAAAAGATAAAATGTATTTATAAATATATTATGTAAAAAGTGGTGATGTAGAGCGTACAATTCAATAATGCATTAAAGCCAAATATATCTATATATTATACATCAATAGACCAATATAGTTACATTATTATACTCAAGAAATTACCTTTTTAAAGTATTTGGAGGATTGTTTACACCCGTTCCTCATCAGACACCATTCTAAAAGATATTTGCTAATCACCAATCTCTAAGTACCTATTTATAAATCGTATAATATATCATAATATAATATTTAAACAATAGATTGGTAAGTGAAAAAAGTATAATAGTAATAAATTGAAATAAACACAAATAATACAGGCTTACTGTATATTTACTTATACAGAACAATGAGTGTGTGACATTCTTTTTGTTTTAAAATTAAAACAAAATTAATTATAGTTTTAACATATAAATCATACCTCATTATATAATGTTAATATACTAGTACAATGGTAGTTTCATTGTTATATTGTGATTCAACAACAGGAATTATTGTGTTATGACGCCACGCGAGTCGAGCCATTGTTTAATAGACCTAGAGGAATAGGCCGGCTTGTCAGGTATATGTCAAGATTAAGGGGTGAGAAGACATTGCAGTACGAAGGAATCTCAGAGTCTAATGAAGAGCTATGAGAAAAAAGATAAATACAATATACAACTAAATGTGTTGGAAAATTATTCCTAGTCGTATTCATTAGTCCTATCAGGTATTATGGATTAATATAAAACAACAGCTAGAAATAAACACAAGGCTTAAAAATGATTTCATTCTCAACTATTTTAAAGTAAATTTTATCAATTCAAGAAAAGAAAAAAAATAATTAAGTATTTATATATACACACATATATATATATATATATATATATATATATATATATATATTTATTACCAGTTGCAATTAAATGAGAGTTTATAAGAACAATTATATCAAAATTATGTTTTATTTAATGAACTGTTAGAAATATATTCATCGTTTTCAACTGATTTTTTAGATTAATTTAGTTTGTTTTTCCTGAAAATTAAAAATAGGTAAGCATTTAATTAAGAATCTTTCATTGGCTTAAACTAATATGCATAGCAGTTATACGAAAATGTACATTTTTTAAGTTATTAATTTGAAAACAGTTTTTCAGTGTTAATATTTATTTGATATACTGTAAACATGTATTTAATAATTTTTTTTTTTTAATTTCAACATGATTCGCGTTACATTAGTAACAAATTTACTAATAAGTTTATTACCCTATAGATTTTGGAGTAATATAACAATATTTTCGGTTCTTAAAAAATTAAAATTAAATATTAAAAATATTTAAAGTTTTGTAAGTTTTTGTTGATACGCGTATATAATCAACCTCTTAGAGGATAATATTTTAAAATTAAAACTGTAAACCAAGTTATGAATATATAATAAGATGGCAACAACTTGGGTCAAGCTAACAAGTAATTAACTCAGCTTTAAGCTAATGAAAAGTTTCTATACGAAACATTTTTTTACATCTCATATATTTTTCAACTGAAATCTAAACTTTGCTGTAGAAAATATGTTAGTGAGTTATAATAAAAATAATTTCTTCTCTAAACTCAAAAGAAATTTATAGCTTGTAAAATGTTCGTATTTAAACATAAAATTGTGTGTGTATATATATATTTATAATACGTACATCAAATTAAATTAAATATTCTGTTTTTGTACTACGACTGGGAAGTACATTATCTTTTAGGATTATTTTGCAAAATTAACGGGACTTTTGTACTGAAATTTAAGGCAGTAAATTATAAATATTTTTAATGCTTTAAAATAGTATTTAAAAATGTATTTCTACATCTATAAAAGTATTTTTAACCTAATGATTTGTTTCAAAAACCATATTTAATTAGAACATCAAAGCTTTTACATTTGTCTAAGTTTTATTTATTTATATTATCTGATGTGTAGTATTTAAAAACTATAAACAATTTTAAAAACATTTTTTTTTTTTTTTAAATATATTTTAAATTTCTTTAAAAATGTATAAGATAATATGAAACACCAAAAATGTATAAGTCGATTAATATGGCGCACTTATTAAAATTATGAAAAAATGTTGTTTTTATTACTGTAAGTGATACGTAATAAATATAATAATTGTATATTGTTGTAGTATTTTTCAAATTGACTTCATATTTAATATTTAAATTGTTTAAGTCCTGTAATAATGATTTTATGGTTATAGTCGTTATGTTTAGAAAAAATATAGTACCTATAAGATTATAGTATATTATTCAATATTTTAATTGTAAATTGTCTATGAAAAGTATAAGGTTTATATGTAATGTTAACGTGGTCAAAATTAAATTCAAAAACTTTTTAAATGTATACTATAGGAAAACCGTAAATCGGAAAATCCGAAACATGTATTGGCTAGGTCTTTTAATATTATTTATTAGAATTCAAATAAAGTTAGGTACTTATGTAGTTAATTCCGGAGTAAGTTTATGAAAAAAGTAGACTTGGCATTTTATAACCACGTAGTCTAAGAATATAACCATTACTTTTTATGGATCGTTTTATGGTTATATTTTAACGGCGTCATAGTCTATGGCTGGGTGACATTGCAGTACATATTGCAGAAGTACTACTCTTTGCAATTAAAATGTATGGACCACCTGTAGTAAAAATTATTCAGGTGTTTAAGATAGGCGTATTTTAATCTATATTCATAAAAGGTATGTTTGTTTTGTGCGTATGTATAAATGAAAGATTTACAATCAAGTCTATTGAAGTCATATTACTGAAATTAGGTAGGTACACAGGTAATCATTTATCTGTTATCTCAACGCCAATTTTAAAAATTTGCATTTCAATAGGGATCTTACACAGGGATTCGTTAGCTCATGATAAATAAATATTTAGTATCCACTATCCATTAACTTGCAGAATAAAATAGCTACCTATTATAATTATATATAACTATAGACCTGCATTTTAAATTTGGTCAAACCATCAAAATGACTGTGTTGAAAACAGATTTAGTTTACATTTGGTAGTGTTTAGGACATAGTAAATTTTTTAACATTATTTAATGGTTCGCAGGAAACGCCGAGCAGAATTAACTAGAAATCTATGTATATATAAACTAATATTTCATTGTTTGTTTACAGTAAACTAAAAACCAATTGGACTGGTGTGTATGTGTGAATTAAAAAAAAAAAAAAAAAAAATAAATAGTACGCATTGTCTAAAGAAGCAACTATAAATGGTGATATAAATAAAAAAAATAAAGATTAAAAGATTCCTTGACTATCATCCGAAGGAAACCATCGATTTTAGACGAAGAAAATACTAATCAAGACCGCTCAGTTTGATCCGGAACAGTGTGATAGATCGAGTGTTTGTTTGATCGCGGTTACCAAATAAAATGTTCTAATGTAGGAGGGTTCTTGTGATTTTTCTCAACATTTCCAGAAAACTGTAGAAAAGCGACTCTGGGTACATACTCCGTTGAGGTGCTATATATACACACGAATGCCGAGTGTTTAATGTATATTATATTGTACTAACCAGTCAAGTAGTGTACTACCTAGTCAAATTATATGGTACAACGACTATGTAATATAATCGACCAATGTTAAGACGGCGTGATACACTCGATCGACACGATCAGTTGTACCTGTACCTGAGTATTGTTTTCTATACAAAAACGTATTAGGTACTTGCGCATGAAATGTTAAGTGCATAAACAATTAAGTTTGTGGACAGAGATTAACTCGTTTTACCTTAAATTAAAAAAAAAAGTTCTAAATTAATAGGAAAAAACCATCTACGTGATGAATATAATATTTTTATACTATCGGGATAAATTTTCATATACTTAATAATTAATTTTAAAATTGAGTAAAGAAAAAATATATTGTTACACGCGTTTTTTTTTTTTTTTTAAACGATTCTATCGAAAACCAACAACCGCTACGTGACTTTGGTATTTTATGTTAAATAAAGCAAGATACGATATTTTTAGATAAAACATAAAAACCCTAAAGGCTTAAATTCTTATCCAAAAAAGCTTACAATATAATAAATTTAAACTATAGAAAATCATTCTATACAGGTAAAATATTATGTAACACGTTTTAACATGGAGATGGAGACTTATGAATTATTTAAACTTAATATTACATAATGTTTGGAAATATTTATATACATTCTGATATTTAAGTTGTCGGTTTTTTTCTTAGTAAAACATATTTAAAAAAAAATGAAACAAAAAAATCACTTTATAGTTTTATTTGTTTAAGTATCATTGTATTATATTATGTTGAGTCGTTTAAATTAGTTTTAAGTAGCAAAGTTCATTTCCCTTATAAATCAATTGTATCATTTTTACATGTATAATTTGGATTCAAATATACTAAATATACTATATACTTACATAGTGGTTTTACCAAGCAAAAAAATTATAAAATTATATTATATTTTTGCTTAAGAATAAAATATATTTTAGTTATTTTGTTGAAATAAAAATATTTATAATATCCTGAAAATATAACATTTAGGTTATTACATATTAACAATTTAAAAAAAAAAAAAGATAAAAGTATAATCTTCTTAATATTTTTAAGCTATTAAGCAATTTAAATATTTAAAGAATTTTTTTTTTTAAATGAGCAATCTGTATTTTATAGACAAAACTAAATGTTGTCATACTTAATCTTATTATAATCATTGTTAACTATTAGTAATAATATGCACGTACGAATGTAGTAAAACAAAATACTATAGTTGACAGTTTGATATAAAACCAAAAACGATTTTTTGATAAGTAGGATTAAAAAAATGTTTAAGTTTTCTTTACGGTGTGTTTGATATTTTGAAACTAATAATACCGAATGATGATAATATTTGCACGCATACAATGTGTAGAAAACAATTTCTAGCTGTGTTTGAAGAATGCCAATTGAATGCCTAAACATCACTGATCATAAATAATCGAGTAACGACGTCAAAATTAACACGTTTTATCCATAAATATTAAAACTTTAAAATGTATTAATTAAAAATTCTTTTGGTAAATAGTGTATTATATTTTAAGATGAATATTTTAAATATGTGTATAATTTATTATAAAATGTCACAAATATTTCGATAGAATTCGTGACGAAAAATGAAAATTTATCATCTACTCACTTTAAAGGTAGAGTGTAAATATGTATTGTTTAGGTACTTTCGTAATTTTAATCAACTACAAATCCAAGTGTATGTTTTCAATCAGTTTCAACAAATAATAATAATTTTATGTTTAAAATGAAAATAAATAAGCGATGTGCTTCTTTTGTTGCATTCCACATTTAAGAGTCGATATGGTTAAATAATACATAGTATAAGACATAGTTATATTCCAAGTGATTTTTTTTAGAAATAAACACTTATTTCATTCAAAAGTATCAATATCTAAATATTTTTTTTTTATAATTAATTTAAAGTCATTATTATTTTTTGAGTTTCTTACTTTTTTGAAAAGCAATATAATTAAATTTACAATTTCATATTTCAAAGCACAATATTCTACTTAATAATTATATATTACTTTAATTTAAACAAGTTGTTATAGATGTAAAAATATATATTATTTTTCTTTGAAACGTTGTTTTGTAATAACTTAAAGTTGTAAAAATAAATATTTCTATAAACGTAAGAACGTTAAGAGAAAATCAGCGTTTGCCTTCGAAGAATCGCTCTGTATTATTGCAATATTTAATATTATACATATTAAGATCTTGGAATTTTTTGCGTGAACTAGTTTTAGCGTAAATGACTTGTAAAAAAATATTTAATATACAAAAAATATCAGTTAATTAAAAAATACAATTGAAAATTTATAATTTTATTGATAATCTTGCTGAAAAATTTGTATGAATAAATATTATGTGTTATGTTTCATAAATATGTTAAATTATGTCGTGTGTCTAATTATTGAACTATTTTTGGTAACCTTTTGTCTGTGTCATATATGTTTTGAGCTTTTTAGGAGAACTTCTTTATAATTTCAATTGAAATAAATATGTATCTCTTATAGCTTGAATTCTTCTTAAGTACATTATAAATTAACATAACGTAGAATGGACTATTCCAATTTCAACATTTATTCTTCGTTTGGTACTGTTGGCAGCCTCTGCGTGATTATTTGTTCTGTTCTGTGAATACTATTTAGTACTCGCTCATTTAAATTCCAAATTGATGGTAGAAATTTAGCGGGTCTCCATCCACGTCTATTTAGATTTAATCTTCTGACATAATTATCTTCGAACCATTCAAACAAGGGTTGAAGTTCTCGTGGTAAATATGGTAAATATGCATTCAACGCGTCGATTGCTATGTCAATATTATTGATGCAAACAAATACAATTGTAATTATTATTATAATAGAAATAGAAAAATCTGCATCGTTATTATATTTTGATACAAGATGCAATTCATCAATTTTCTTTTCAAATTTATTGTGAGATAAAAGAAACAATCGAAAATAATAATATTCAGGAAATGTTTTTCATCGTATTTATAACAGTTAATTTAAATTCTAATGATATGGATTTAAGTTTTAACTCAGAATATAGACTTATCGCAGCATTTTAAAAAGTTTTTCAAACATTTTTATAAATTTATCGGACAGTAATGTATAATATATAATAGTGTGCACATTATTTAAATAATCGGCAAATATAACGTAAATTTGAGTAAAAATTAAAAGTTCAATTTTAAAAGTTCAATTTTCTACCATGTCTTAGAATTTCGTAAAATATTCAAGTACCGACGTCTTCCAAAAACTAAAGTTATTCGTAACTTAAATCTAACCAACTATTGGCTAATAAAAATTGTTCTACATGATACATGTATGCACTTCAGGCGTTTTTTTAAGCTGTTAGATCCTTTGAATTCTCCAAATGAAGAGCTAACTATTCATTTATAATATTTACATTTTATCTGAAGTACATTTTTTAATTAGTAAAAATAAAAAACATAGAGATACCTGGTTATTGCTCCGAAATTACATTTTTTTTTTTATATTATGACTTAACAATAATTATTCAAAATGAAAATGTAATCATAAATAATACAAAATAGTGCAGCTTTAAAACTATGTATTGCAAACTATAATTTACAAGTTTACAGCAAGAAAAACAATATTTTCTTGATTTTTAATAATAAATTAAATAAAAGATGTGGAGGTACCAGGTTATTGCATCAAAACTCACGTTTTCTCCTTATTTTTTGTTTTTTCTGCATTTTTTAAAATTATTAGGTATTTTGATTTTTGACTTCTGTCCTGGTGGGATATATTTTGTTGTCAAGTATTGAACATCCCGAAATTTAGCTCTCTGGGAAAATTCAATACTGTAGAGTTTTTTTGTAAATGAAATTCTTCGAATCTTATTTGATTCTCGTATACACTATAAAATAAATATTCTTTTTTATATACAATACACTTATAAGCTATTATAAAAAACTTATAGTCTTCAAAGTTGTTTACAGTTTTCTTAAATAGTAGTTTTCTGTAATTCGAAAATCTAAAAAAACATATCTTGGAATACGTCTATAATATGGAATTTTTTCGATGTTTTTTTTTTTTAAATTCCTTTATTGAATTCTGGTAAATATATTCATTCAACTCTCCTCTTCTATTTTTTTATTAACTCGAAACATTGATTATACAGTAAAAAGCTATGATCCCGTTCTGGATACCGGTGTGTGATACTTTTTAAGTTGAAACATTTAGATTAAATTACTGTACAAAATATTGGAATAAGGCATTGCATTTGTTTTTTGAGCTTTAGTTGTCTGTAAATATATATATGAGTGTTTTAAATCTGAGGCAAATATATTTTTAAGAGAATGGTCAATGAAACTACTCGTAATAACATCGTTTTGACCTTTTTGCCTGTCAATTTGTCGCACATATAATAATAAGATTTACCAGTCTTTCCCAAATAAATACAAAAATTATAAACTTAATTATGGCGTTTATAAAATACATTTTCATATGAAATGGCACATTTTGTTGAAAGTCAAAACTTAATTATTTGATTTCTTTATTTGATTTGGATTTTTCAACAAATGGTTTTAAGTCCGTATAAATTACCTCTGCTTCTCTTATATGCATTTCTTTTTTATTTAAAATTGCCATTTTATTTTTGGAACAGTTCCGTGGTCACTTAAATTTTTAAATGATTACTAGTTTGACACGTGTCAGATGTTACTTTTGAAGTATTCAGAAAAATAATCATATTTAACGATTGGTTCAATATTTGTTTCGCCTCTTTGTATCAATTCAGATTTTTCTGGTTAACTTTTTTTTTAAATAAAGTTTATACATTTTAGAAATGTTAAGTTTAGGGGATAAAAAACTTTGAATTGTCAGATTGGCTGTAATAAGGCTGGAATTTTGAAAAACTGAAAATATATGCATTTACTTTATATATAATGTCAGTTGATATTTTATTTTGGCGTTTCACACGTTTGCACGTAAATCTTGTGGATTTGGCTTATTACTTTTTATATGGTTTAAAATTCTGTCTGCTTATGATTTTCCTATCCAAAACAAAGAACAAAAAATTATTTTACAAATTGAATTTAACAATTTTTAATTTGTTTTTAATTAAGTATATTTTATAGGTACTTGAAACTTATTTTCGAATTTTAAACATTCCTTTTACTTGAAGTCTATATATATTATTTACGCTAATTAGATCACATAAAAAAGTCTTCTTTTTCTTTATCACCTATTGCATTGAAAGCTTCAATTATTGGAAATTTATATGCATCAGTGATTTTAGTGAAACATTTATGTATACATTTTTATGCAGGACTAGTCACACGTTTTGGTACTATATTTTTTATATAAATACTTTTATATTCCTCACCTGTGGCTCTTTGTTTTTTTACTATATTTCTTTTTGCGAAATTTGTTTTTCTTTTCTTAGAATTTGTTGTTGTTACTTTATTAGTTATTCCTTCATCGGAATCGTTATTACTAGTACATTAAATTATATTGGAACTATCTAACTGCTTTTCACATTCAACATCAGAGTTTAAATATAAAAGTCCCCCCCCCCCGCCCAATTATCAGTGTCGAATCCAATCCTCATCTGTCAATTTCGACGTGCTTACTTTTGATTATTGGGTTATTTTGATTATCCGGCCAGTACAAATAAATGGTGAATCTTTATATATTATTAGGTATATTATGCATTTTTATATTTTATTACTCAATTACTAGGTAGCAGGTACCTACTAAATCATTTTATTTAATGATATTTTTATTTTATTTTATAAATGGTAATAAATTATTAACATTAATAACTTTTTTTTTTTGTTTGTACTTAAGTTATTTAAAATTACGAATTACTTATTTTCCAAGTCACTAACATTTAAATAGTAAATGCGCAATATATACGTAAAACTTAATAGCATTAACATGATTTATTTATAATTTCAACTTATTTATGTTTATTATATAACTTAATAAAAAATTACACCTACTGTAGCTGTTTCTGATAATCCGACCGGATATTCATTTATAACTTTTGAGGTTTCAGCCGCACGTCATGAAGATTCAATTAATTTTGAAACAATAAATAAAATTTAAAACTCACTGTTTGTATAAAAGATTTCAATAATTAATGTGACATGCAGTACCTGGCGAGCAACGTCCAGAGACTATAAATGATAAACTATTATCGCACGGCAGAAAAGAAACGACGAATGTTACTAAATACATTGCCAAAATCGTAGATAATCCAACTAACACAACGATAGAATGTGTATTGACTATTGACTGGTTAAGTTAAAATATTTATTTTAATATAATCTGAAACATTTACGCTAAAGTGGTCACTTTCAAACGTCCCATTATCTTATACATACATGAATAATAAAAAATACACTTTATAATGGCAGATTTGAGTGAGACTAAAATCATAATGAAGAAATACATTTTAAAAACATGGGAGGGATGATGTCAAGTACGCTATTATTATTTATTTATAGCGAATAACAAATATATTAAACTCTGTAGGTACTCTTATATTAAATTTAATCTTTACAGATGACTATTGTCTTTCTTTTGCATCTTAAGATATTTATGTTTTACGAGATGAAACCAAAATATTTATACATTTATGTCAGTTATGGTGCTCTTTAAATAACGAAACACTAAAAGCTTCTGGTAAATGTCATTGTACGGTTATTGATTGTCATAAGATTCGATGCACCAGAGCTAATTTTAAGATGCTAATAATGTACTCGTTCATAGATTTATTTGTTTATTGCCATCTAGTCAGTCAAACAGTCAGTGGCCTACAGCAGTTAATAATATTTAAAAATTATCCTTCTGATGTTCACGTGTATTGCTAATCAAATAA
Organism: Melanaphis sacchari; assembly: GCF_002803265.2. NCBI lineage: Eukaryota > Metazoa > Arthropoda > Insecta > Hemiptera > Aphididae > Melanaphis > Melanaphis sacchari. Next base: position 77,972 of record NW_020270953.1, read on the forward strand.
TATGATGTCGAATGGAATCATAGGACGGCGAACGACAATTATTCAGCTGTTTTAATCTAGCAAATACTTTATTGAATGATCAAAAATTGCACAGCAAATTTCATTCGCTATATTAATATATTGAAATATCCAACGGAGGATAAGTTATTTAAACATCTTGCATATTTATCCAAACAGGTATTAATGTTATTATGTATTAGAAAGTCTACCGATCAAAATATATTCTGATATACACTATTGTCATACAATTATATTATTGTTAATAGAATTCGGTTTTGAAAAACATAATTCAGTTATTATTAGCCGATATTCTTCTTTTATAATCAAAATAAAACAAGTGTGTAATTTACATAGATATTATATTGTTAGTATAATGTCTATGGTAATTTATTTTCTCTATCGTGGTTTTTAATAATTAACTGGCGCACTGTTGTTATGTCTTAATCAATATTTTAAAAGCTATAGTTTTTTTTTCGTTATAAATTATCTACAAGCGTTACTGACTTTAATTTTCATTTTTTTTAAAATTTTTTTTAGCACAAATATGAATATTAATGTAAGTTTGGACGATCATCAAGACCTCCAAAATATAAATAATATTTTGGTGAAATTAATAAAAAAATGTTCGGTATTTTTATCGGCCAATGATGACATTCAACTGAGACAAAAAAATAAGTGATTTGAACGGGTTGTATGCAATGTGGATTAATGATACCGATGAAGGTGAATTATTTTAATTACTGGTATATTTTAATTTTTCTACCTATATTGTTGAACGTGGACTTAAGATGACACCATACCCGCATGTGTTTTCGTTTTTCAAGTACGTAACATAGCAAATTTGCGCTCAACAAATCGCGTTAAGCTCAGTTGGTTTAAAAATTAAAATTAAAAAGAATCAACCTATTATGAAACTTGAAGGTGAGAACATTACTCGTGTTCGTTTCTGTGTTATTTAGTTCTTGCTAAAAAATTGAACAATCGTAAAAAAACCAAAATACGAACATAGATAATGTTCTCACCTTCAAGTTTCATAATAGGTCGATTCTCTTTAATTTTCAAACTAACTGAACTAAATGCGATCTGCTGAGCGTAGATTTGCTATGTTACGTACTAGTAAAACGGAGACAACACATGCGGGTATAGTGTCCTCTTAAAGCATTTATTTTCAAACAAATATAACTTATGATTTAAATACTTGAAAAAATCCCACGTGAACGATAAGCGTTCAATAACAAATCAATAAATAAAGAGGTTCTTGAAATTTTTCGAGCATTAGCCACAAAAATAAAAAAAGCGGTATTAAGACCAATAAGTTTCTTGCACCATTTCAAATATAAAGTTAAATTTTTTAAATATATAAATATATAAGAGCATTTGTGTGTGTATCTTAATAATAATTAGCAATTTAAAAGCACTGTTTTTAAGCTATAAACTTAAAATAAAACATCCTCAAATCATCAAAAATCATAACAGAAACAAACCTCTCGTTAAAAACAAACACTGTTATAATATGATTAATAATTATAAATTATGTAACTGAATTTATGTATATTTTTTGAATTCTGTTAATAACCTAATTTAATTTCTTTAAATATTAATATGCCACATTTAGATACCATGAATAGCTTTCTTAAAAAAAAAAAAAAAATATTTTTTAGATTCAAAAGCGTTACTATTTTGGATATATGTTAAACTAAGTTTTTGTTTAAATTGTCAATGAGTTTAAATTTAAATAGACCAGTATTTTTTTAGTCTTGATGTTTTTAAAATATCATTGTGTAGAAAAATTATGATTAAAGTAATAGCTTAAAGTTTTCGCAGTTAATATTTTTGAATAAAAACCAAAATAATATCATTAGGTTTGCTAAATTTTTCTTAAAAATACCTGAATGTAATTAATAATTATCAGAAACACTGTAATTAATCTTCAATCCTTAAGTATTGAAATAAATATTTTATGGATTTTTATCTACAAAATAATTTTCAAACATTTCTGGTTTTGTTGAATTTTGTCAAAGTTTTAAATTTAAAACTCCAAATGTATATGAAAAAAGTTGTGACGATACACTTATTTTTGGGTAATTTATTTACGTTTATTTCCTTTGTTTAATTACAACAATGTAGAAGAACAAAATGTTTTTTGTCAAAAACTGGTGTTCCATAATATTTCCATTTTTCTACTGTTTTTCTTTCTTTTTTGCGATATTTTAATAAAGTTCTGGGAATTTTCATGCTTTTGATTCTCGAAATTACGCACAATTTTATTTTTTAGTCATTTCATTACAATTATCTATAAGTAATCAAAAATGAACCATTATATCTTAATAAATAATTAATTTATATACAAATTATAATGTATTAATATTTATGCAATAATCATAATAATTTCTAATAAATCAATGAAAATTATATTCTAAAAAAAAATATTATTAAAATAATGTGAAGGAAATCAAGAAAATTTAATAACACATTTTAACAAGAGAAAAAATTTTGTTTAACTATAACTCTGAATCCATAAGGTAGCTATGGTAATTTCTAAATTACCTTTCCCAAGTAATTAATTCTTATTTTGTAAATAAATTTGAATAGAGAATGGGTTTTCTAGAAAAATTTGAATTATTCACGAAGTGTATACGATTTGTTATAAAATTAAAGTACATACCAAGTGTTCCACAAAACCAAATGTCTCAAAAAAAACGTTTAAATATATATTTATTTATATTATAAGTTATATTCAACTTTGTAGATGTAAGTTCTGTATTTTCAAAATTTAATTGAATGTACTAAAGGTGTCAGTGGTAAGCGAATACATTTTTTTGGTTTGAAATAGTAAGGTATTAAATACATTTTGAGAAAAATTATAACTCAAAGATAATGTTTAAATATATTAACGTATATTACTATCCGTATCGTAAAATCTTATTATTTATTTTCAAAATATTTTAATATACATACAATATACATACAGACACACACACACATTTGTATATGTATACTTTATGATCACTTAATGTTCGAAAAATGTCTTAGAAATACATTATTCGTAAAACCCATATCTGTTTGGAATCGTTTTCGAATGCGACGGTGATTGCTTTCAAAACAATAATAACATACAGCACTGGCAGTCTCTGAGGACGAAGTAATACCCCACTTAGATATCTCTCGGGATGAATGGAGGCTCAGCGACCTGAATGGTGGTAATTTAAAACTTATCCAGTTCTAGGTAGACCAAAATATATTCACAATAGGTGATAGCCATTCGTGGGCAATAAGTCATTCTTGATGACTAGATGAAAATATGACAAATCCCCAGTTCCAGAATCGAGGGTTTTGCCAAAAAACAAACCGGACATGGCGTCCCCCGTGACATGACTATCTAGGATTTGCTTTAAGGAAAATAAATCGAAATATATTTTACATTTTCGACTACATAGTACTTCAGTAGGTGTAATAAAATACGAAACATTAATAGTGTACCCAAAACTGAATCGTGCCATTGTTATAATCTCTGTGATCAGCGATCGGTTGTACCTATATACTTATTTTTCATCCTTTAATAACAATAAATGTAAATGTGTACACTTCTAAAAAATCTCGTACAATATTTCTGTACACTTACTATACAATGATTATAAATTTCGACGTGAATCCTAGAGTTATATCTTTACCATTGTCTATACACATAGTAATACTACCATAGACGGTCGTCGTCGTCATACACGTAGTTGCAGGTTTTAACGTCGTTAGGAGATGATAAGTTTGGTGATTCAAACTTGTCTTAATGGGGTAAACAATTGTTTAACACTTAGCTGTTTGAAACAAAATCAAAATATAGAACTAAGAATAATTACAATTTGAGTGCTTGAAAATATATTCATGAAGTTTAACCAGGCAAGATTGTTTTGAGTACATATTTAACTGTTTTATACATTCATAAATAGATATATTCATAGAAGTCAATAAGTCAAATAGATAATCAAAAGTTTGTTGTAAAATCAAGACGAATAGTTTTTCATGTACACATTTATCATTTTAGTTAACACGTTTATTAGCTTACTTATTTGAATGGTTATATGATATTGGTGATTTCTACTTACAAGTTATAATATTACAGGACTATATTATTATTAAATTTCTCTCATAAGAAACGTAAATTAAAAATTATTATATTTTTAAAAGGGGATTTTTTTTTACTGGGGAGATAATAAATCTTATAAATATCTCTATTTAAAATAATAGTCATATTTTTTCTATTGCAATTCAGTAAAACTATATTGTAAAAATATAACAATGTTCGCATGAAAGGTTATACTAATTAAATATTATTGTGAAAGATAATCATTTTTTATTATTTTTCGTGTCTTTTATACATTTTTTGCTAGTCAGTAAAAATACTTAGATTTTCAATTTTGAAGGTTGTTTTTAGTAAAAAATTTGATCTAGTTGATATTTTAGAGGGAGGGGTGTCAACAAATGAAATTTAATTAACAGAGAAATTGGAGAAAAAATATTATACGATAACCAGATTTTTTACTAAATTTTTTTTTTGATGTCATTTAAACGCTAAATATAACCATAGAAATACATAAAATATGTATATTATGAATATAATACTTCGTAGTTTTCTCAAAATTTTTATATTAGCATTTTATACATGATACAGTTTACAAAACATTAAAATATTTTAGTGTAAAATTATTAATTTGTTCACTTTTAGAACATTTTATTAATTAACATTTTATAATAATTTTGCTGTAAAATAGGTGTAATTGAGGAGTAAGTCACTAGTCACTATATTCTATGTGCTAAATTTGAATTTAATAATAAATGATTGCGTACGAAAAATACTTCTAAGCGAGACGGTTTATCTGTCAGCTTTAATAAACTAAGTAAATTTTATGATATATTTATATTGCTATTAAACTAATTTATTATGCTATTAGTAATATAGTAGGTTGAATATATTTTTTCCAAAAACACTGTATTGAACAACTAAATTGTGTGTATAAAATATAATAATACGCGTTAAAAAATTTTTAAATTCCAAAAAAAATAACTAAATTTGTTATTTTTCGTTTAAATATATAATTTTATCCATGTTTAAGCTTAAAATTTTCATTAAAAACAGTGTGTTTATATTTTTTAGATTTATTGTTTAGAGTATAAACAAACCATGATAAATATTGATTGAATTTTCAAGATTTTTGAGCTGGTAAAAAAAAATGTATATTGACATTTATAGAAAAAAAAATTAAATTAAAAATATATTTGAAAAGCTTAAATAGAATCAAACTATTTTATATTTAATTAATTTATTTTATAAATTCATTAAAATTTAAATTCAGATGATACTTATAAAAAATATTTGTTGACGTTGGCTCAACTTTTTTTTTTTAATTTTTGTGATAAATATAATAAAGAACTTTATATTACATTTTCAAATTTTTTGATCCAATAAAATACTCGTATTTTTTAACTACGAATGGGAGAAAAAAAATTAAAAATATCAAAAATATCAATCATCTCAGAAAGAGTTAAATAATTTTTATAAATTGAATAATGCGAAATTTAATCACGTAGGTATTAACAAGTGCTAATTTTATGCAAATTGAAAGTATTTAAGATTTTGTGTTTTTCAGTTACACCAAAAGAAAAAACAAAATCGATTTTGTCAAATTACTGATCTTATGTAAAAATTTCAATTTTTCGTCAACTTTTTATGATTATTTAGAATAGTATTGTGAATATTTTAGATTTTACCACCTCTAGTGCCAATTAGTTCATACTTATTATCAAAACTGTCTCCAAAGTTGAATATCAAAGAAGTCCTATTGACTGAAAAGTCGATGACAAAGAATATAAAACGCACATTTAATTATAAATTCGATATATTCATTGTTCCATTACCAGTCTAAATTTATTAAAATTCAATGCAATTCTTATTCTAAGTTGTTATAATTGGAATCAAAAAATAAAGTTCAGTAATTCCACAAATATTTTTTAAGTATCTAGTGTTAAAAATTTGATGAAATTACACATAATTAATATAAAGATTTCTCATCAAATATTTTCATCATTTTTTTGTAACTCAAAACGGACAATTATTAGCACTTAAAACTTTCACCAATTTTTTTATGATAGCATATTATATTTACGGTAATATGGTAAAAGGTTCAAATTATTTCGATTCTTTTTATGGTTTTATACAAGGTTCTTCATAAAACGTTCATATATAAATAAAAATAAATGAGAAACGCATAAATAATGATTACTACAATATTATTTTATAAGCCTTTAGAACGTTTGAATTTTTATAAGTTCATCAAACTCGTGAAAATTTACAATTTATTTTGCAATCGAAAATGTATTCAATTTTTATAGGTAAGGCTTGAAAACGTGATATGAGACGCCTCGTAAGTATTAGTTCGTCGCGTAACCGAAAAATCTACAAATCATAAATCCACAGTTGTTCGTAGACGTTTTTAGTCGAGATTACAGCTTTAGTTTAGTTATTTTGTCGTAATTTAAAAACATTATTCGTAGGAACTCGCAACTCAAATTATTTTGTATTATTGTTGCTCGCGCATGTGACGTTTTCAAACGCATCGGCAAAGAGTAATCCGACTCACCGTATAGTATTTTACTCGTAGTGAAATAAATCATATCAACGGCAATACGTTAGTGCAATGGGATGGCGTGACAATAGCACCATCGAATAAATCGGCCGACAGATCGGTCGACTAGGTCGACGCAATTACGCCATCTGCGACACTGACGCGTTCCGCGTCCTGCACTTCGGTGTTGGGTTGTTCAGGTGTATGAAGGCGCGGGGCGATCGCACGAGCATTGTTGAATCCAAGTATACTTCAAGGGGGGAGGGCATTCGCGTCCCGTGACAAATACGACTTTCAACAGAGTGTTGGTACTTAATAATTATTAAATGTACAATAATTGCACAATACTCGTTACGATTGCCGCACCTAATATGTCTAAGTATTGTAAATCGATATGATAACTAATAACTAACAATAGCTGGGTAGGGGTATAATTCAAAACACTAAAATGTATCGCCATTCACAAATGAAAAAAAAAAAGCGAAATCCGTCCACATCCTCCCCCCCCCTCTCTACAGAGAAATTTTCGATTCAACACTGCACGCGAGTGGACACTCGCGACGTGTCGACAATATAGGTATACGCTTGGTCTGCGGCTCGCGTCGTACACCCCCTATGTTTACATCTCCTCCTTACTGCCCCAGTGATTGCGGCCACCTCGCTGATCACCGACTGTTGATTTGTCGGCAGATTATTCTGGCCGACGCGTCCGTCGCGGAAATGCCTGCGTCCAACGTGTTCCGGCCGCTGCCGCCGTCGTCGTACGCGGCGGCCGGCGACGACGAGTGCGGCGTGCAGGACGCCGGCGCCGTCGGGTTCGGTCCGGGCGCGGGGCCCGACGAGGCGGCCACACGGCGGCAACGGCGGCGGCCGAGTTCCAGCAGACGCCATGGCGTACCAGGCGTTCCGGGCGTTCGTCGACCGGTCGGCGTTCGACGGCCACGCGGCCGGCCCGCACCTGGGACGGCGGTTCGCGGCCGGCCTGGCGCACCACCAACGCGCGGCCGACGACGCCGTCGAGTGGTTGGCGTCGCGACACGGATGAACTCGCGTCCGGGAACGTGCCTGCCGGCCCGGGCCGGCGTGTGCTGGACGCGGCCGTCGACGAGCGCTGGCTGATTTCGCATGGATACGTGCCGCGGCACAACGGCGTCCCCGAGTTGCTCGACTTTCACGCCGACGCGGTCGTCTACGCGGACGTCGGCCGGCCGGCCGTCGAAAGGTGACCACACCGCGCTGCACCACCGTCCGACTCGGGTTTTCCCGTCGGCTTTCATAATACGCGTCGCGTCGCCGTGAAGGGGTGCCGGGTGAGGAGACACCCCTTCGTGCGGCAGACCGCCGCCGTCGGCCGAAACGTTTGTACGCCGTACGGTGGTGGTTACAGGTTTCAGATTTGCTTGCGCTAAAACGGCGGGCGCGCGTACGACCAACCGGCCCGAGGTCTTCGAAACGCGTTTGGTCTTGAAACGATATATTTTGAATCTTTCACGAACAGAACAGAAACGGAATGCGTTAGGTTAGACGCGCGTGTCGAATCGATAACACATAACTATACGTACCTATACAATGTACAGCCAGTACCCGTTGCATCCGCGTGCGATCGAACGGGGTGTGCTCATAATATATAGTTTGTAAACGAACCGAGACTCTTGTTGTCTTAAACCTACGCGACGACGACGTGTCGTAGTGGAACAGCGAAAAATCACATAATTGTTAATATTTAAACCTAGGGGAATTGTTTGGATTTTGTCGTATTCCTAGAAATATAGGGAAAACGCGAATGAACGTCCCAAGTCGTAAACAAATCATCTAATACTTTAGACAAATTTTGTTTGGATAGTATATGCAACACGTTGATAGCGTATTAAGGGCAAATCAAAATAAAATACGCAGATCTGTCGAAATCCGAGCTCTATTTAGTACCTACCTTTGAGTTTTAAAACTAGTCAATTCTTTTAAATATTAAAATTAATGACACAAAACAATTTCAGTTGAAAGCAACTTGACAATGTCGGACGTGTGTAATACGATGACGACTCACTGGCGTCTTCTTAATCGTTGTTGTTTGCTCGCCCGTCCATCAGTTATTTGTCCACGAATGCGTATTTGTTTATTTATCGTACTCTATGGGAGGTTATAAAATAAATATTAACAAACAATTTCTTTGTTGCGTTTTCGACCTTTTATTAGAACCTGCGGGGTTCAAAGTGAATATGTAATAAATTAATAATAATAATTGAATGATTTTGTTGGTATGTTTATAGTACTGTTATTCTGTTTTGTATAAAATAATAACGATATATTTTTCATTAATAAAAAAAATATTATTCATGTATAAAACTAGACACCACGTAATCACAGTGTCATGGTGTGGGAGACACCTATTAGAGTGGCTTGACGGAAAACGGTGATGTTGTTAACAATAATTTTTATAATATAGTTTCTACGTAGATGTATTATTTTAAAAATAAATTTTGACGATTAAGGATAAAAAAACAATTATACCTATAGGATAACCTAAAGGGTTTGAGTATTAACTTATTCAATATCGGTTATCATTTTGCATATATTAAATAATCATAATAATAAGTTATAAAAAATTTAAATAATTCTCTAAAAAAATACATGGTTGAAAATATATTTGTTTAAATTGCATGATTTATAGAAAAAATAATTAATAATTTAATAAAATAATAAACAAAAGAAGATAAAGGAGTTTTTTTAAGTGTAGGTACCTAAAAAGTCCGGGCTAGTGATCGGAATTATGCTTTATCACGGAGCAATGTCACTACTCACAAGATCAACTGACAATAATCCACTCATTGTTCAATCTTTTTGAATACATTTTTAATTCAAAATTCTCTCACCCTACTCACACAAATTTTTTTTTATCTACATTAGATATTCATTATATTTTAAGATGATATAAAATATGTATTAAATATATGATGATCGGTTTAGTACTATGACACTCTGTGGCATTATTTGCATTAATGTCTTCATACAAAACGTGTTTATCGTACCTCAGAAACTTAAAATATGTACATTTTATTTTGCATTTTAAAAATATTTATTATTATAGCTAGTTGGTATTTTTGGTACATTCGTTCGTTTTTTATTTTTAAAATAAGTTGTCTAGTGCATAAAATATTAAATCAATTGAAAAGCTATTATATTACTATTTTATTTTATTTGTTTTATTTCGTTTTTGTAAAAAAAAAAAAAAAAATGGTATAGAATATATTTTAAATGTTTTTAATGTATTTTTAAATTTATTTAATTTAATTTAATACCGAAGTATCATTCCTATTATGTGTATAGTGTGTAACTTTAATCTCGATAATATAATAATAAAAACAATTAATTTTTTTCTGTTGTGACATAGCTATCAAAAGTTTTGTTACGTTTACTCAAACACCAACATTTGTTTTCATTCAAGTCAAAGCTTATAGAATGTATAAGAGCTTTGAATAGTCAACACGAAGAATTCATTTCTGGAGTATTAGTATTCATTATGGACATCTGGAAAAGTCATAACGTGAAAACTATCGTTTTACTACGCACAATGATTGAATTGTACGACTGGTGCAACAAGGAAAATTGGATTCAATTGCAGTTGTTGGTTGTGAGCCACTTATCTAAATTTTTTAGTGACTATGATTTCCAGCTGGCCGAGGAATCGATGAACTTTTGGAATCGAATTCTGCACGAAAACCTTAAATATTGGCAAGGCAGGACAGATGATATCAGAGTCGTCGTGAACGCATTGAAAAAAGTAAAATCAAATGCTGATAACTTACCAAATTTAATGCTTTAGTATAATTTTAATAATGTATATGATCTCGTATAGTGTATTAATTGGTTGTAATAATTAATGCTGTATTGTACGCAATTTATGTATTTTTTTTTTCAATCATTAAACTTGTGTTTTTGAAAACTGATAATACAAATATAATACATATCATTATATTAATATGCATGATTGACGGTTTTAATTCCGATATATCGATACGCATATAATAATTATTTACGTGTGGAAAGTGAATTATTTAGTTTTTTTTTTCATAGTGATAAATTGGTAGTAAATAATTTAAATCTAGCCCTTTCTGTGGGCTGAAAAATACTAATAAATAGGAAAAACATAAGGCAAAATTGTTAATGCTTTTATATTGTATGCATTTATTTACTTGTTTCGTTTCAGACGTTTCAGTACAATTAAAAATTTCATAAGTTGTATATAAGTGTCAAAGTTCTTTAATTCATGTTATTTAATTTAACTTATAATACCTACTACAGAAATATTATACATTTGTTTAGGTGAAACGAACTCATTGGAACTCGGATTGTGTGATAATGGCAAATAACTTGATAAATATAATGGTAATGAAAAATGTGATAAAAGACAGTTGTGTGGAAGATCCGGAGGAGATGTTTCAGGAAGGGAAGTCTAAAGTGATAAATTATTGTGACTACATATCCCAGAAAATACTGAAACCATTGATAAATCCTTCAAAATCTACTGTTTAGCCTTATTCCAAGGTCGATACACGGTCAAGAAGCTTAAAGAAGCTTAAACAATAGATTGCGTAATAAATAATGTATAAAATGTAATGAAAAATAAAATTTAAATCCTAACTTTTTAAAAGTTCTTTTAATTAAAACCAAAATAGTTTTTTACGCATATTTTAAGAACCGTGCAAACATTGTGATATGTGTTTTTATATATTCGATTTAATCTCCTTATACCGAATCCGTATAAGTGATATCGTGTAACAGTTAAACGTCATGCAGTTTAAAAACTTTTTAATTGCCGAATTTAAGGATTTGAATAATATTAAAATTGTTTTCTTCATCTAGCAATCACATATTTTGTGGCTACTGGGTTTGAGCACAAAAATATACTATATATATGGTGATTTAATTATAAACAATTAAATAAATTATATTTTATATCAATGTATTTATTTACGTTGTTTTTTTTTTTTTTTAAACATTAGGTAGCTAACTAAAATTCCTACTGCATGATTGCTAAGTATCTACTGTAAAAACAGTTAACTCTAGATATATTTGATTTTACAAAAGTATTACGTAATGATAATTATAACTGCGCCCACAAAAGCCAGTATAAAATACTTGTTTTTAATGTACCTACCTATAAATAAAAAATATATTTTATTGAATACTAGAATACCTATATTATTTTCATTGCAATTTTTATTTAATTTAAACATATTATAATTTAAGTTAAATCTTATAATGTATTTTCCAGAGGAACTCAGTTTATATGATTTACTTATATTATCATATTATTTATATATTATAGAAAACATGTTTAGATATAATTTCTACTTTAGGAAAACATTAAAACAGTCTGAATATGATGAGAAAACAGATGTATCACAATATCAATATTGGTTATTGGTTTTATTTACTATTTTATTTAAAAATATGTTTTATTTATCTACTTTATAGGAACCAGTGATAATAGAAATGTGTGTTTTTACGTATTTGTTGTTTTATACACGGTACATTTTCAAGTACAATATTTGCCTGTATGTTAATATGCATTGACATTCAATATTCAATATTTAGTTAATAATTTAGCTATATAAGCGAAGCTCTTATGTGGTAATAGTACTTACTATGTTAATCATTTAATGTTATAAAATATGTATGACTTAAATAAAATGAAAAAATGTAGCTGAATTTTATCTAAAACTAAAAAAAATAATATTTTGTAAGTATATTTTAGCTTAAATTATTGGAATAAAAAAAATTAAAAATAATGAGAGATTTTTTTAAATAATGAAAAGCGTTTATTTTAATTCATTAGTATTATTTTGTTTAACTTAATTCTTAATTATATTATGTTAATTAAATTAGAATTTTAATAAATCTTATACATAGTTTATATAATAATTAGTTATAAATTAAGTATTCTCATTATTTTAAAAATAATATTATATTTTGTAGGACGAGCATAACGATGAATATGTTGATTTTATAACGATGTGCTATTTTAGATTCTGAGAAAAGTGATTAATGTATTAACTCTGGGGGTCAAAAGTAATATATCCCTTGGATTTATTAAAATAACTGGGAGAAACAAAAGAAAAATTAAGGAAAACGAGAATTTTTACCCAATACCGGTATTTAACAAAATTGTTTTTTTTTTTTTTTTTTGTATCATTCAAAAAAAAATAATTGTTGATACTTACTTTAAATTTTCAACAAATCTTTATATTTACGTTTTATTTATGTGATAAAATTTTCAAATATTTTGATTCTTTTTTAGCTATTTGTAGACATTTAACATTAGTTATTTATTTACATTTTTTTTTTGTTTTATAAATGTTAGTAAAAAAATGTTCCCTGGTTAAAAAAAGTTTAGAAATTGATTATAAGGTTCTTCATAAGTTGACATAGGTATATAAAAATATTAAAGATACCTAACCTTGGCATGAATTTTAATTCATAGGTATCTATAGTTAAAATTTCGTTAAAAACACAAATATTGGTAAATAATTTTCTATCAAAAATGTTTTAAATATTTATAGTTAAGGATTGAAAATTCAATACAAAGTTTTTATAAATATTTAATATAGTAACCAAAAATCTTAAAAGTTTATTAATATAGGTTATTTTATGGGAATTTTAAATTTTAATTTGGATAAAATTAGAAATAAATAAATATATTTATTTAAATACGTACTTAATTATTTATTTTTAATTTTAATTTCAATTGACATTTAGGAATAATATTCACGTTGTGTTAGGAAAACTGTTGGTTAGAAATGTTAGAATATGGGTCATAAATGTAATATTAGTATATTAGAAAATATATATTTATTTATAGACTGTTTAAAACTTTAAAACATTTAATCTTTTATAAGGAGTTTGAATATATGCTAATTCATTCAGCCTTTAAAGTTTATGAACTTTGTTATATTCAAAATAGATTTAAAATATAAGTTTTCATCCTGAATATATCAAGAAAGCTTTTGTCTTGACTGTTAAATCTAATAAAATAATTATTATAATATGATATTTGTCTGAAAATTATATTTAATATTTATGTACCGTATATAGCTCATTTGGTTTATTTCTCGTGTATCTCATAAATCCTAATATGATATACCATGATTACATTTTTTTTTAATAATACGGATCTTTAGAATTTATGAAAATAAAATAAATTTAATGCGTTTACGTATACGGACAATAATTACGCGGACGTAAGCTAATATTGTGTTGATTATCAACTGTGTAATTCGTGTATACGTTCAACTGTGACTTACGTTAATATGCTACTTTGCTGTTTATGCTAAAAGATCATATTATACGATTCTGGGAGTCATATAGAATATTATTGTCTAGTTGAATCAGGATCGGCTTTAACTCTTTCAATGCCCAGTGCAAGAACTATTTTGGCACCCTTCTCTTCGATCAAATTTTAATCTTGACGCTTCTGACTTTGGCATCCTGTACGATCGCATGCGTCTATTGCATCTAAAGCCGGCTCCGAGTTGGACGTATATTAACGGTCGCACAATGATACTGATTTTCTGACGGGACGACTAACCAATTTGTAAACTCTGCACGACAATATAATATTAATTGGTTGTCGACATGTCAAAACTATCCCCACCCAAATTGTAATAATACTAGTGAGTATAATAAATTATCTCCATTTAATCGGTTAAATATTTTTTTTGGTCATGTGCGAGTAAGATAGGTACATGATATCTTTATCGGAATTAAATAAATTTTATTAAACTATCGACAGACTCGTTTTTCATTTTTCAAAAAGCGAGTAGGTACAATTATTCATTCTTCAGCATATAGTATAATATTGTATGCATTATTATATATGATGTATGGTATAAGGTATGTATAAGATATAACATATTTTAAAAACATAAAATGAGGTAAGTACCTATAAGAATAGCGTGTAAAATTATTGAAAAAATACACGTAAACAACGTGCCTTACATTTTGTTAATATTATGCATAAATGTATAAAGGGGTAGATTATAAAATAAGTTAACAGAAATTTTACGAATTAGTATAGTACGCGTGGGTAAACGTCTTATTCATTTTTTGATAATTTTTTTTTTATAATATTAAAAACTAATATTTACGAATACTTAAAAAAAAAGTTGTTTAAAATACTTGAATATGCTAATATAGTAATAATATAATATACATATAGTATTCTCAAAGTATTATGAGTATTGTATGTATAAACGTATTCCTGAGTAGGTACATAAAAATATTTTATAAGTGGTTATTTATGGTTAATTTAAATTTATTATTAAAAAAAAAAAAACACTATACCATTTAGCTGTATTATAATTACGTATTTTTGTTATTACGATGAGCATTAAAATATTAAAATTTCTGTTTTTCTCTTTCAAGTAATAATCACTTATTAAAAAAATAAATAAATTTCAAATGCTGACCACCTATCTAGTCTAGTGACTAGTGTGTTTGTTGCGTGTTCGAATTAGATAAATCAAACGGAATTCACATTGATAATAATTATTACAATTATTAAGTTGTTGTTGGGTGCGCGTGTTTGTGTGCGGTGACGGCACGTTACGGCTCTTTTTTATTAGGTCAGTACCCACTACACACAGTACACACACAATATAATTTTATACCTTTATCACTTCATAAACGCGATTACCAAAAACAAAAAAATCCGTTGGGTAGACTCATTTAATACATCGTAGGTATAAAATGTCTGAAAAAAAATTCGTGAGATCGGCTTCTGTGATAATAATGTAATAATTTTATTATGACGACTGTTAAGTCTCACGGTTGTTATACGATTGTGTGACGTTATTATTAACGTGTTCGCGACCGAACGGAGTAACCACAACTTACTGTCTAGTGTCTTGATTATATGTTATTGAAAAAAGGTTTGTCAAGATACATATTAAATATTATTAATATTACACCGGGGTAGGTATCGGCGATGTTCGTGTCAAATCAAATTCGAGCATTACGGCTAAAAATAATAATATGAAAATAAACATAAAATAATAACTTTAATAGTAATAATAAATAATAATAAAAATTCCCGACCGACTATTACATTATAAATATAATAATATTATAGTATACAATATACATGCTTACTATACGTTGTTTGAACCTTTTTCGCGTTCAAGAAAATGTCGAGGGAAAACCGTTTTATATTTTGACCGTGTTTATAGGTTTTCGCGTAGGTAGGTACCTATAAATACATAATAAATATATTTCATAAGCAAAATAAACGTGTTGATAATATTATTATACTCAACGATGTACAGTGTACACTATATTATTTATGCATACCTACTTTATTGATTTTACTGCATACTTGCGTCAAAGCATCCTATCGTACAATTTTGTTTTCAAACCATCGACACGATATTTTACAAAAATTCACTCTTGTTAATTATCCGATTTTGTCAAAATCGATATCAATTAAAAAACGAATATTTTTAGATATTTTAAAATTATCATCAAATGTTTATTTACCATTTTCTAAACATGGAATAATTTAAAATATTTTTGACACCTATAGAAATATATATCTGAAATTTTAATTTTTAGTATTTTTTTTTTTTTTTATTAAATATATAAATTAAATCCATTCTCACTCATAATTTATAATGAATTATTATTCAACTATCCAAGTAATTATTACTTATTTTAATTCTTAATACATATTTTTAAAAATTAAATTATTAACTTAATAATAATTTCAGTGAAGCTAAGTTAATATTATTTGTGGAACTTATTTAGAACTTGATTGATTTATTCAAAATGTCTATTCATTTCATAGAAAAAAAAATAGGTAGCTAACCTGACCGATTTAAAAAAATAAAAAAAATAAATACATTTACTAGTCCAGCCTTGATAATTTAACTCACTTACGTAAAAATTCGGAAGCACACTGCAATAAAGTCACGTTTCAAACGATCTTTTTTAGAGACAATTACGTATTGTCTTGTCTGCGAGTGCTGACGTCCGGCGGCTGGATCATTAGTGTTCAGCGGAAACATCGTTGCTCGATGGCGAACGTCGTTCGCCGTGCCGATGGGTAAACACCGCGTTGTATTGTCTCGTAGTAGGAACCTCGTTGCTCGGCGGTAAGTGTCGATCGGCCGAAATGCCGGTTTGTGTCGGGAGAGCTGAAATCCAGCGGTCTGTGTTGGAAACGCTTCCGGTCTTCGGTCTTCTGTTTCTCCAATAGTTTTGCGTATCGTATGGAGAGGATGTTTGTTGAAGGATTGAGCTATGCCAAGAACGGTGCTGGCATAAAAAACTGCGTGCTTACCTATGCTAAGTAACCCTTTAAAAATGTCCATCACTGCCTTGTTTCTCGCGACGGTCTTATTTCCTCTTTCTCTTCTCCAATACTTGTCTCCGATCGCCTTGATTATCAATCTGCGGATAAGTATTGTTACATCATTGTATCTCTATGCGTAAACACAATTTTCCTCTTTACTCTTATTTTCTTTAACTCGGATATATATGTTTTTTATATTCAACACGTTTGTGCGATACATCGATGGTTCTATAAGGTCGACATTGCTGTGTTATACTATAACAATTCATTAATAAGTTTACACTTATAGGGTCGGATCAGAGAGGGGGCGATGGCGAAGGGGTGCCCCTCCAAATGAAATAAAAAATAAGATATTATTGGGCCAAGCTATTTTTTTATCTGATGACTTTTTTTTTTACTATCCATGCGTCCCCCTCCGTAGACAATTTCTGGATCTACCCCTGTACACTTATCGATTGTAACACAAAAATTGAAGTATAAAAATAACATTTTTATTAAAAAAAATCAATACTAAAAATAGCTTGGATTAAGGCATAACTAAACAATTTAATAAATTAAAATTCATTACTAAAGTTTAAATTCATCTGATCAGCGTCATGTATTTTGGTCAAGCGATTAG
Organism: Melanaphis sacchari; assembly: GCF_002803265.2. Lineage (NCBI taxonomy): Eukaryota > Metazoa > Arthropoda > Insecta > Hemiptera > Aphididae > Melanaphis > Melanaphis sacchari. The sequence continues at coordinate 95,553 of NW_020270953.1, forward strand.
GTCTAAACTCTAAATTATGTATTATTTTTTGTGACAGCTGTTTTCTTAATCTAACTAAGTTATTTGTTAATATTTTTTAAACGTTTCTGAATCGATTTTTTTTTAAGAAAATTGAAAATTGAAATCGCTGAAAATTCTGTAGGTACTATGAGTATTATTATTTTTTTTTTTTTTAATCAAAACTGTTAAATTAAAAAAAAAGTACAATAATATCTTATGCTATAGTTAGCGAAGCGAGATGAATGCTCAACATCAAGCCCATTGTATCATGTCTGTTATTTTAATCCTGTTATATAATCTGTTTCGACTATGTGAGATTTCCGTGAACATACTTCCATCATAATAAAAAATATATATAAGTTTATAACGAAACGGTACGGTATAAAAGTGATAATTTATTTTATTTTTAAATAATGAGAATCAGTTAGTTTTGTTTAATCGTGTAAATTATTCATTTTCATTGCACGTACTTATTCCGAGTATTTTACATTACCTACCTATAAGAATGTATTATTTTTTAAATAAAAATTTTATTAGAATTCATTTGTCTTGTTTATACTTATATATTTCTTAATAAACATATTTAAACATTTAGGACTCTTTTTATTATACTATTCAACAACAATGTCTCTGCTTTATAAATGAAAACGTAATTTTTGACGCAGTTTTATTCTTTGTCTTTGTGTCAAGTATCATTTGGAATTGTACACACTAAACGCATGTATGTTAAATATTTTATTATCATTATGTTGTATTGCATTGTGTATTCACGGCCTATACGTCCTTTCGACATTATAAAAGAATCTCATGTATATAGTACCCAACACTCGAATTATAATTAATAATATACCTATTTTTATTATTTGTTTTTTTTTTTTTAATGAAAATTTATTATTATAATATTGTTTAATGAGTTTCATTATTATTATGATATTATGATATAATTTCATAATTCTTACCATAAATGAGTTAAATAAATTAACATCATTTGAATAAATGTATGTTTTTCATAATTTAAGGTCAATTGAAAATGTTCTATTAAAATATGTAAAACTTTTAGATCGTGAAATTGTTAACTCAGCGGGGCCGTTCTTTGAAATTTGTTGTAGGTAAAATGATAATTATATATTTAATTATTAAATGTACGAAACTTTAATATAAGTAGATTAATGATTATGAATAAATTAGTTTATAGTACTAAAATGGACTTCGTATTTTTATTTTTTGGTTAGTTATAACTTATAAGCTTGAATCTCACTAAGAACCACTGAGAAAATGGCACATTTCATCAAATATGTATTTTATCATACTAAAATAATAATAATACTAGCTATACATTAGTATAGTATTGCACTATACTGCAGTCATTAGTGAAGCAGAATATTATTTCGTCTACATATCAATCAGTTTATTTATCATATTTTTTCTATCTAATAAACAATTATAATTAACTATAATAATATTGTAATATATGGACATTTTTTCTCAATGATTGACATCGTTTATAAAATATCTATATATCATATAAATAATAAATATTTCGATACAAAGTCAGCATACTAGCAACTTTACGAGTACACAACTGAAAATATGTAAAAAATTGAGAAATACAAAATGATCGATTAATTTCCACGTGTCATTTAAAGGTTAAATATTTTTTTGGGAATTAGAATAGTTATATTTATTAATTTTCAAAACTTTAGAGTAGAGACATCCTAAAAATAAGAATAATTAAATTATATCTATACCGTAATAAAAATGTAAATAATAAGCTTATAAATTATTGAAACTAGATTACTCATCAGTCATCACTCATCAGTTGTCACGTTTCGTTATCATCATGGCGATATTTTAGTTATCTTACACTGTTTTTTTTTTTTTTGTATTACATCAACTTAAATATTATGAATTTGAATATTTGATATAGCAACAATGAATGCTAATTTTGAATAAGCATTTGAAAAATTATTTCTCAGTGGAATTAGATGTAATTTTTTTTTTAATTTTTAATGCTTTTATAATAAACAAGAGTATAGATTTTTGATGTGTACAATATTAAGCTTTGACAATTGTGATGATAAATAACCATGAAATAAAATTACTAGCCAAACAAATAAACATAATAATAATGCATATATATATATATATATATACACTTATAACTTAATAATATTTTTAATTATAACCGAGTAATCTTATAAGTTAAAGTTATTAAAATCTACAGTTATGTATAGAGGGTTCTTAAAACATGATTAAGGTTTACAATTTAAGTACACTTTTAACGGACGAAAATAATGTCAAAGTGAACATGTTGAGCTTAAAAAGGATTGACTAAACCCTGCACACAAATTACATTTCAGAAAATAATGAAAAGTCTTTAGATGCAACTCAAATAGCTGATTGACGTGAAGCTGTCAAATGATGTAAAAAGGGAAAAATTGGCTTTCATTCTATAGATAAATTGATAAATAGTTGGTTCATTTTTTTAGTGAAAATAGGGAGGTACGTATTAAGTTATCTAAAATTTCACCTCTAAAAGTTGTCAAAAATATAAAAGATGTATAACGAGTATTTTCAAGTTGAGGAAAGTTGCTCATGTCAGACTTAGGAACTATGGAAATTATGGAGCAGTAATAAGTATATATAAATATAACAACGCTTTTTACTATGAAGCCTGCAGTTTTTAGGTAGGTACATGTAATAATATGATTAATAATCTGTAGTTCAGTGGGTGAACAATTCACAATTACGTAATTTGATTATGAATAACAATCTCATAACAAACTTACCAATTTTTTTTAACTTTAACGGTTATATAAAATTATATTTCTTGTAATTACTTTAAATAAATAAATATATTATTATGAACTATGAAGGTACTTTTAAAAAAAATATAAAAATACAATTGCCTACTGTAAGAACGAATTGTTCTTGTTATGGTTTAAAAGTAAAAAAATGTATTTTCGTAAAAGTACTTATTTATAAAATAATATGTCAAAATATGTAAATGATGGGTATACATAATAAAAATAATATAAAATAACACTATTAGTAACCGATTTTGACAGTTTTGAATCAAATTATGATTTATAAGCAGGTTAGGGTACCCACTTCACGAGCGCATGACAGTTTCATAATTCGTATCGGCAATAGGCAGATAATACAATCGAAAACAAGTAGGTAGATGATACCTTCATGAAATAATTTGTTAGCTTATACTAGTATCCTACTTAAATAGATTTTGTATAGATAAGTAGTTTAAATTGTTAAATTTCACATTTTTAACTATAATAAATTAAGTTTCGATTAATAAATTTAACAAGTTATATAATATTTAAATTCTTATCCAAGTATCTGCCTCCGTGGCGCAATGGCTAGCGCGTTCGGCTGTTAACCGAAAGGTTGGTGGTTCGAGCCCACCCGGGGGCGTTACTTTTTTTGTCATTTTTTCTCCGACTTACTCTCGTTTGAATTATTATTTTCTTTGCACGTATTTCATTTAATATTTTTAAATTAAACTCAGTCATACAAAAAATATAGTATTATTTGATACTTATTGTCGTTATGTCTTTATCTATTATGTTGTCAGATTTTTAATAATAATTAAGCCATTTAATTATATTGTTATAACTTTTTTAGATTGATTTGTATTATTTATATTAAGTATTCAAAATGTAGAAAATTCAAAAACTTTGCTCAATAATTTTATTATTTCTGATGTGAATAAAATGAAGAAAATTGCTTTTGAGTGGTGTTGATAATATTCGAAAGACTTTATTTGTTTCTAACGAAGAAGTTGTGGTGCTCATAATGATAATTTAAATTAATCATTTATCTTTACATTATAAAGTTTTTATTTCTTTTATTAGAGTCACGATAAGGTAACGCAAGTTTACTGCTATACTTCAACACTGATATAAACGCTGAAAATGACGAAAGTTTAGTAGTTCAGAAATTATCAATTGGGTACTTCTTACACTGGTGTAACTCGATCCAAAGTGTGATTTTCTAAATGTTGTAATAGCGATTTATCATTAATTTTTATTTACACATATTAAACGCTGTTAAAATGCCAAATATCATCGTTTCAATGTTTATTTATTATCGTTACATATGTTATATTAACTACGAGAAAAAGTTTTAGAATCATATTCAATAAAACATATTTCATATACGATGAGTTTATTGAATACAATTTTATTAAATTTATATTTTTATTTATAATATATTAAGAATAAAATTGGAATCAGTAATTCATAAATTTTATTTTAAATACTATAAGTATTTATAATAAATGTTTATACCTTTTTTACTAATATTCAATGTTAAGTCGTAGGACGTTAATAAGGCTAGCCGAGGCCTTTTCTGTCGGTCGTACGTGTAAAGCCAGCTTGGTTCCTCTTTCCACCTCTTCTGTGAATGTAAAAGGCGAAGAGTCGAATGTGTCCGTTGATAGGAAAGAGTGACAGCGGTCCACTACAATATACCTACTTGTGATTGCTAAGGAGTACGGACCGCGTCATAAATAAACAATATATTAAGCTGTAAATAAAACCTTAAATTATTACTTTACATGACTTGAAAATATTAAATTAAAACAAAAATACCTAATTATATATTTTATATTTCTTGTATAAATAATAATATTTGTGGTTTTAAAATAAACGAAATAGGCGATTTTATTTAGATAAAAATTATATTTATTAACTAGACAATAACTATTTTCTTTCAAAGAATTCATTCACAAAAATTGAATTTAAATATAATTTATTTTAATTACCTAAACTTCTATAACATACGAAGTTTAAAAATAATTAATAATTTTTATAAATATTTTATAAAATATATATAAAAAAAAATGCTTTGATTTTAATGTTGGGTAATCTGTGAACAGACAAATTTAATATCAAATTATTTAGATATGAACTTTAAATAAAAATATTCCATTTTATTTACAACCTAGATGTAAGACATGTAATAATACATTTAATACAGAGAATGCAACCAGAGAAAAAATAAATAAATTTAAACTGATATAAAATGTAATAAAATGATTAAAATACGATAAAAATGTTTTTATCAAATTGTTTTACTATGCACCTAATTACTGACCAATGAATAAAAAAAAAAAAAAATCTACTTATATTATAAAAATACGTCCACAACAAAAATAAACTAAACTTCTATTAAATTGTGATGGTTTACCTGGTGGTACTAATAATTTTAAAAAATTGGTGTCCAGAATCTATCAAGCCGTATTGTTTTATCTTCTCTAAACGTTATTGATTAATAAGTTTACATGATTCTTATTGCAAAATCAATAATTTTGATGGGTAAAAATTTAAAAAAAAATAGTGTTTAATATATATTGTACGAAAATATTTATATTATTTTTAAAAACGGAATCGAAATAATATCACAACAATCTTGTTTTCATAATTCTTGATAAAATGGTAAGAATTCATATAAAAAATATAACAAATTTAATAAAAAAAATACAACACAGTTTACGGAAAAATACTCTTTATAATTTAATTGTATGAATCATGCCTTCGTTTGTGTCGTAATATATTTCTATAATAGTTGAGAAAAATTATGTCAAGCGTTCTAGACTGAAAAAAAAATGCATTTTGCAAGTCCACGTGATCATTAAACATACGTATTCGAGAACGGCAAATGCCTAAAGAACCGTTAGTGGCAATGACGAAATTTGATTAGAATTATATTTACATTTAACGAGTCATCCGACTCTAATAAATAAATAACTGACATTTCTCTCTTCTAATGGTTTAAATATTATTATATTTGACATAATGTTATTTTTTTTTTTTCATGATACTAAAAAAATTTAATTTTTTAATCTTGAAAATTATGAGAGATGCATTTTATAAGAAAACCCAAATTTAAAATAAAACATTTAAAACCAAATAACATAAATATTTTCAAAAGCCACATGCGTTGAATATTAATTTACATAAATGGTCTGTTCATGAACCGTGGTAATAAACTCTCCTCGACCTTAGAATCCACGATTATGATTAATTTTGCCATTTTCTCAGTTATGACAGAAAACAAAAAAATAAAAAAGTAAACAAAAATAAAAATAAATATAATATATTAACATTAATTTTTCATGAGAGGACACCACTACAGTGTTACGCGCTGTGCGATTATTTCAATGACAATAATAAAGTTATACTGATTTCAACTAACGAAATTAATTGTTCGGATCTTTGAAATTAAATGATTTTTTTTTTTTTGTTCCGTTCATCATTAAATCCAGGATGAACATAATAGAATGAAAAAAACAGAGTCAAAACAATAAAAACTCCGCGAAAACATACATCAATTATATTTTTTCTCCAAAAACAGTGTATAATGTTTATATTGATTACAATTTAAAACGTTAGAGGTTTAGTCACTTTTAAATTGGTTTGTTTAGCGGGCTGATTGATTACTCGGACTTATTAAGAAAGATCCCCATTGTTTTTCTTACCCTACTCACGTTTTATAAGCCTATTTCGAACGAATTTAATTTATTGTATATTTTAAAGACTGCTGCACATCATTGTAGTAGGTATAATTAAATATACAGTTTTTTAGAGTATTAAATTCTTAAACAAATGTAACTATACTTTGTTTTCGTCATTTGAAACGATCTATTTATATTTTATGGATGACACGATAATCAGACTCTACACTATAACGGCCGTTATATATTATGTAGAGTTGTATTAAAGACATATAGTATATTATTGTATAATCACATTATAAATACCTATATCATGTAATTTAGTAATTCACCTATTTAAAATATGGTATGATAATAATATAATAAAATAATAATAAAGTATGCAATTTGAAATCTAATGATCTAGGACATCAATAATTTCAAGGATTATATAAATATAACTTAAAATATGTGTTTTAGATTAATTGACTAGCGATTATTACGAGTACTTTTACTCATATATCTATATATCAATAAGTAAACACATTTCTATAATAATTTAAAATGATGATAAGTAAAAATATAAAAACATAATAACAATAATAAACTAAACTATCGATTTTTGAAAAAAAAAATTAATAATAACTAAGCTTGGCATTTTTATTTGCAATAGTTTAAATCATTTTTTTTTTTAAGCTGTTAATACTTGCTTAGTTGTTGTACCGAGCCTTTTATTATTGTTTTTTTAATAAATAATGTAATGTTTTTTTTTTTTAGTAAAAATTAATTAAATATACAGTATTACGAATAGATCGTTAATTATTTAATTCTAATATAAATAAATTATAAAACATCTTTAGAAATCATTGCTAACACTACCTGTTTCCATCCATAATTAATTTTTTTTTGTAAGTAGACATTTATGATTAAATTCAAATTTTACACATCCGTAATGAAATAAACATATTATGCGACCTCTGCTAATTTTTTTTTTTTTTTTTTTTTTTTCATAATTTGTGTTATTGAATTTATAGTATTAAACATTAAGGCTGTAGCGAGCCTACTTTCTATCGCTTCAGTCGTTAGATTAAAATAATTGTTAAGTTCATAGTATTTTAAAATAGTTTTGTTAATTCAATTAATTTAAGTATACCGGTGTATGTGAAAGCGTGAAGCATGTGGGTGCTATGGGCTCAACGGTTCTGATACATCTGAATATAATATGCTGTGTTGATATGGCTTCTCTATACGTCGCGTTTCCATTCTTCATAACTTAAACTTGCAGAGGTGCATTGACTTGGCCGTGGTGACACTGTTGCATCTTTCCAAAAGTTGTTATTTTTGTAGGTACCATTGTAAAATAACATATTTCTTAACAATATATTATATATATAATATATATATATATATATATATATTTATATATCTTAGAATTGGTGGTGATTTAGTAGCCCATTACACCTCCCCACAAAAAAAATAAAAAAAATATTATGTCTGCAACATAGAAATCTGTACATTTTTTTTTTTTTTTTTTTTTAATTATGATGTAAGACAGATCAATTGGTAACGAGTAATGACATTTAAAATAACTTTTCTCTTGAAAACATTAAAAATAATTTAATTCTATAATATAAAATAAAATAATAGCATTATTATAATATTATTGATCATATTGTATCTTTGTATCTTTTGATTTATAATATTTAAAAAGAATTGAGTTAATAGGTGTATGTAATATAAATTAATAAAATTTAATCCATCACCATAATATAATAAATTAATCTTATGATTAACGTCAATCACATTTATATTATATATATTTTATCTGTAAATTTATATATTTTTAATTTGGATAACCGAGTGTACATAATTTTATACCTCATTACAAGACATGGGTTGTCTAAAATATCATATGTGTATATTGTATAATATCTAAAATATCTCCACAATTTTTTTTTAAGTTTTTAGCATTTTAAATATTTTATTTGCTATGAACACAAATCTTAAACATTTTACAATATATCAGTGTTTTAATTAAAAATGTATGTAACGCGTAACGACCAATAGTAATAAAACATGCTGAATTCATTAATTGAGAATTTCCAAAAAAAAAATACAAAATAGAACATAAGTATATTATATATAATAAATTTGTAATATTTTATTGGTGCACGATAAGTTAATTTTAAGTTTTCTTTTAATACAATTTCTTGTTTTGGGTATTTTTGTATAAATTTAATATTACTATATTATATTCAATAAATTATTTTTATTAGTACTTAAAAATATTATTGTAGTCACTTATAAACACTATATAGAGACTTCTAGTAAGTGAACTTCTTTCAGAATTGGTTTTATAGAATGAAATGATTTATTATTGCTCTTGAATATATAACAACCATACACATATTAGGTTGTACCGAGGCAAGCGAAGCAAAACGAAACACTATTATACGCCCAATTTATATTCCTGTTTGTACTTACTTTTAATGATTATATTTTTAGTTAATACATTTTTATACATTATAAAATTAAAATTGCATTGTCTAAATATTAATTTACTGTATAAATTAAAATTTAGAATACAATATTTATTATTTATATTTTAATAAAATAAAACAAATTTAAATATAAATACATTTTATATCAACAAAATAAACGTGATCTCAATTTATAAATTATTATAACTACTTGAATCAAACATAAATTTAATGAATGAATTATTTTTACTATGACGTATGTTTTTAATTTAAATTTGTATGCTTATTTGTCATCACCTTTTGAGGTAGTAAAAATACTTCAACTTTATGGGAGTTTTTTAGTAAAAAATTATATGTAGTATATTGGTGAGTCAATAGTGAAAATTTCGAGTTCATTTTGTTTGTGTAAAAATCAATTAAGCTATTTTTGCTTGTTAAAAAACTTTGAAAGTGTAAAACAAGGTACTTTATAGTCCAACTAAATTTTCATCAAAAGAAATGAAAAAAAAAATCAGTATAAATTCACAAAAAAAAAAAATGTATAAGCCTTTGAAGTTCAAATGTTTATAACATTACATATTCACTTGTAAAATAAATATTTCTCAAATGATTTTTATTACATTTTTTTTAAAAATATTAATAAACGTTATTCACAAGGTTAAAATTTTTAAGTTTTATACACAATTTTACTTATTTTGTTCTTATATTGTATAAAAAAATTTATAACAAGCATGGTTTTTTTTATACGAGTTCGAAATACAAATTTCTAAAAATGTCGTTAAAATCATAAAAAATTACAAACTAAAATAGTATTATGTATTAAAAAATGGATTTTATTTTCAATAACTAAGATTTAAAAATGTAGTATAATATTCTTCATAAGTATTCTGTAGTGGAACCTAAAAAATCTAAAAAATATATTTTAAAGATAACTTTTTTTTATAGATGTCTGTAGTTTAAATTTGGACGTCATTGCGTATACTTAAATTATGATTAATAATATTCATTATTTTGCTATAATTTAAAACATTATTTGTAGGAACTTTAAAACTTATACATATACTATGAATTTCACTCTACGCAATAACATTTAAAAATTAATAGATATTGTAGATTAATTTTAAGATATTACCTATGTATATCATAAAACTATTTACGCTGTCTTATGTTAAAGTGGTATCGATCAAAAATTGAATAACAACGATATAATATGGGTATATTATATTTATTAATTATTAATAATAGACAATAAAATGTTTTCGAAAAAAATTAAATCAATCTATCGTAATAATAATAGAAAAATAAATTAATTAAATTTTAATAGCGATATCAGAAAACATATCATGAAATGTACTTAATGATTGGGCTGACAGGCCATATCCACTTAGAATCGTTTTCCGTGTACAATAATATATTATTGAAATCAAACTTAACACTCATCCATTATAGTTACCCATTGAACACCTAATGTATATCATGTACAGCAGAGAATTACTCACTTGCTCACCTTTTTTTTTTCTAATTTATGTTACAAAAATATGTCAATTTTTTTTTTTTAATTTAAGAAATTTGTATTTGTTTAAATATTATGAATTATATATTATGATTAAGAAATAGATTATTAAAGAATTATTGCTTATTAATAACTCAATACATTGCACAAAATCATTGTTCATTAAAATACTATAGATTTGTAGTTGGGTATGGTAATGTTTTATAATACTTTGAATATAAGATATGGTTGTGATTGACGTGTAATATGTCAACAATTGATAATGATGTTAATTAATTACAGTAAATACACCGTTTTATATTATTTTATTTTATATAGATAGCATATAAATAAATATAATAAATGGTTTTACCTTCAATGAAAAGGAACGTTTCGTAATTTCATGTCCATTCCATAATATCATTATTTAATTATGAATCCGTAAGATAATATTGCACGTATCCTGCACCAAAATGCCACTGGACTACCAAAAACTTTACAATATTCGTTTTTTTTGTGACTAGTCCAAGAAAAATTCTAGGTTATAACTATTTTTCATAGTACAGTCGATAAAATGAATAACCATTGATTTGATCTTAATATTGTAATACTAAAGGTAAGATGAAAACTATTCGGACAACAATGATAAGGTATGTAATACTATATGTAAGTACGTATTGTTTAAACCAAGTATTAACCCATTATAGTTTGAGCTCTGTAATTAATATCTTAGTTCCGAACGATTGTAATGACGTAAAATAATTGATCAATATGTTGGAAAAAATTAATATTATTTATTATTTTTGTTTAATTAATTAGGTTTAAATTAAAAATACTAGAATATTATTTAAACATTATAACTTAAAGCCAGTTCTTAAAATTATATAATATACGATAATTGTATGTACCTATATTGAATAGTGACAAACCCATAGTAAAAGTTTTTTTTTTTTTTAAGAAACTTGTGTATTATAATTTAGCAATACCGTAATACTACATTTAATGGATATTGATTGAAATATAAATTATTCAAAGAAATATAACGTCGATAACGTCAACTGTACTTACTAAAACGTAAAGTATTTAGATATTTTCATTTTAAATAAAAAAATATAATTTCAGTATTGTGTTTAAAAGAATAAATATACCTACGTTATATATGTAGTCAAAACTTAAAATTTCTAAAAAAAAAAAAATTTCTTATTTCTAACCCAAATATATTTAATAATAAAGTTTAGTCTGATTTATTATTGAGTGCAACATATAGTTATAAATGTTATAATATATTAACAAATGATCCATTATTGGCGATAAGTCGCTCAAATAACTTTTAATTTTTTTTAAAGCTATACAATGATTAATAAAAAATTAAGCTAAGTATTATTACATTCAAATTAATTGGATACCTGTTTGTTTTCTAAACGGGCTAAATGGCATCATAGTAATTATTATTTTCACCTGTTGTTATGACTTAAAAAAAAACAGTCCTGCACAGGTAATGGAAATACTATTATTAATTTATAAATTTATAATTTAATATATATATCATAATAAAATAAAATTACACGATAATAGTATGTTTATATTATAATTACTTGCCTAAAATCGAAAATTACAGAAAAAACGTGTTTATTAAATTGTATAATATTATTTCTGCAGCCTATAATATTATATAATACAACTATTCGTATAATTCAATTTATTTGAAAAACGATCGATGACCTTACAGCTGCAAGAGGGAGGAAAAATTGAGGATGAACAAGGTCGAAACAGTTCCCTCGTCGCATAACACAGTCCTGTGATATATTTTTTAACGTGTTTAATACACGTTGTATTATACGCTCTTGATTAATATTTTTGATGGTATGCTGTTTGTGCCGTTATCAGTGTGAAATTATAGTCATTGTTTGTTGTACGCGCAGTTGTTCGGTACCTACCTAATAATAAAATAATATTAGATATTTAAGTAAACGTATGCTCTTCCCCCGTGTTATTCTTTTATCATATTTCCCTGCGAATACCTCTGTGAGCACGCAGCGCGCACGTTTACACACATGCGTGTACAATTTAAGTCTCGTGTGAATAAATGTAGTTCGGACTTACATGAAAAAGAAAAAGAAAAGAAAAAACAATTATTATTAACAATGTGCGGAGGTAGAATATAATAATATTGTTTAGTAAATATCTTCATGATGCAATGTTGTCTTGATATTTTACGACAGAGTATATTGTCTAGAAGGCGTAGAAAAACTTGTGAAAAGTATACCTATAAAGGCTATAATAAATTATCACGAAATAATATTTTTGACGGTGTTTTTGTACTTTGTTTTGACTTTTCGTGTTAGTCATAGCGACATAGCTTGTTGCGGTGCGATGGATGTTTGAAAGCTCGAAAAATTGTCTGTATCGTAAATAGAATAAATATAAATTATTGTACTTGACGTAAATATATTATATGCAAACGATGTTAACAGTTTATGAAATATTACGCGAAAACTACAAACATTAACCAATTATTCACAGTATAAGTTTTGATGATGACTATTAACCGATAAACTTTGTGATATATCTTTACATTGCTAATTTTTCGTAAATTATATAAATAATTACATTTGATATTTCAACGAATCGTTTGAAATATAAACCAAGAAAAGGATCGGTTTGTGGTTATATTCAATTATAGAAACTAGCAACGTATTAATTATTAATCAAACAATATGCCAAATTTAAAGCACGTGCTAATAAGCTTGTTTAATGTAAATACAATCAACACTCGTGAATATGGTTTATCGTGTAATATGTATACATTACTATACACTTGGATGAGATAAATTTCTATATGTTTTTTGATGTTATTCTATTATACAGTATCGAATCTAAGTTTCTACCCGAAAATGTTTCACATTTACACCATAAATAAAAAATAAATGATTTCGCAAAAAAAAAAAAACAACCAAATATACAGTCAAAAATTAATTTTTGATTTTATGATTTTTACCTAAAAATTGTCCGTTTGTGTGAGGAAAAACATACATTTAAAAAAAAACTATCTCGTCAAAAAACGCCTAGTTTTTTCTCTTACAAAACTACGTTTTTTTAAAAATATAGTGTTATCTTTTAAAAATGATGAACATTATTTTGCTGTTAAAACATTTAAATTCACCTTTATGTTTTGGAATACAATTTATAGTAACAAACTGCAGTGCTTTGCCACTAGAGTAAAAGGTCTCTTTATGATACATGATAATAAAGTGTACACATTTCACATTTAAGCCACTCGAGTTTCAAATAACGCGAATGATTTCAAACAAATTCTAGTTGTTACGCCTTTCATATATTATAAGAACACAATACGCACGTAGAGTTGTAGAACTCTATGAAAAAAAAAAATGAAATACAATTGTGGCAAATTATAATTCCGAAAGAGACAAAAAGCTATTCTCGAGTTATAGTTAAACATGCTTCAAGACACAGACGAGTAGTCGTATAGTGGTAAGAGAATTCTCCTGTTTCCTATAGATTATTTCGATAACTTGTTGTTATGTAACAGCTCAAATTTAAAGGCACGGGAAAACAAAAACTCGACGTAGTACTTAAAGTGATTTTCCTTCCCTCCCCCTCCCCCCTACATGGCAATTCACTACTACCGCATTTGTTTGACTTCAAAATGTGAATATTAGTCTTTTGATAAGTATTTAATAAATTTCCGTTGAAACCGGATTCCTCTTCACTCGTCTACCATCTATCACTCACCCGCCCGCACACACAAAAACAAACACTCCAATGAGTCTCTAGTTATATTATTATAAAATATGATAACCTTCGTAAGTATATAGACGTGTGGTACTCGGTCTACTGGATGCCGAAAGTTTTGTTGAAACTATCTAATTACAATTCGCGTACACACACATACACACGCGTAGAGTGTAGTACGTGTAAGTAAGCTGTAGGCGTTTCGTGCAAACAACGCGAGGAATTATTATATTTTTTTTTTACTTTAAATTTGCGCGTATCACGGTTATGTGCGCTCTATAGATAATCAAGCAAATATTAAGTGAATTGAGAATTCACGATAACGTCGATAAATACAATTTACCATAATATTAAAAGAGAGATTAGTCTGAAAAATTAATTTAAATCTGATTAATAGCAATACGGATTATTATAATAATATATTAAAAAATTATAATGTAGATTATGTATTAATGTAAATGTAAATGTTACATGGGCGTATTGAGGTTATATTAATCGATATGTATCGATAAGTGCGGTCAAGACGATGTTGTTGTTATAAAGATGATTCAAAAAACTAGTAATTGTAATAACACGCACGATGAGTCATCGAAGTTAGCATATTATATTAAAGGCAATATTATGGAAAAACAATTATGAAAACATGTTTTACACTTTTTAGCACATTCACGGTCCGTGTATAATTCACACGGACCGTGAATGTGCGTTTATTATGTAATTATCATCATATATTATCATCATTATAATGATCTATTTAATGTCGTGATTCACCAATCATACTCACCCCCATATTTTTATGTAATTATAAGTGTAGATAGATCTAAATAATATTATGTCTGAAGATAAAATATTATTGGTATTTTAAAAATGATTTTCACTCACAAACTCGGTGGTATCATACCTCTACTGTCACGAGTGTACGCGCTCATATTGTATGCATGTTTTTTATTAGTTGTCTGTTTAGCTATAAGGCGATGTTATATTATACACCGTCTGGTCTCGATTCATTCCTTTTGTGCAATACAGTGGTGTAATGTATTATGGGTTAAAACTTAAAATTAATCTAATTTATTATTGTCACAATCGAAATACAACTTTTTTTTAACTATGTTCTCGCTGTATAGTGCACACTATTAAGTCGTACGAATATGACAAAATTGAAATAAATAAGTGATTTTTAAATTCATAAAATTCCATTGTAATAATTGATGAAGTACCTAATAAACTGAGATAGAAAATTCAACCCAGATTTTACTTTGTTTCATACATTATTTTATGATCACAATACTCTTATATTTATTTTATATTATCAATCTACTTCAGCAGTATTATTTTAAAATTATTTTTTATCAATAAATGGTTGAGACTTGAGAATGTCAACGTAGAGTTGGAAAATATATTATGTTACATATGGTAAATACGAACATTTCATAATTAATATTCGTTTTGATCCCGAAAATTATAAATGTAAAGCAGCGAGCGACATTATTCCCGGATACGCGTGGGTGGACGTTACAGATTTACAATAAATTCGATTTCTATACATTTTATTAGTATTATATTTAATAATCAACCCCATTTTGGATACATGATAGTATATTTGATATATATATATATATATATATATGTTATATGTATATATTTTTTTTTGAAAAATATTATTCGTTTATACGATTCGAAGCACATATAATCACGTTGTCGTGTTGAAATATCGATAGGAGTAAATCGAACGATTTAAACAACCCAACGACGTGACAAATAGTGGTTCTCCAACAGGTAGTCACGAACCGTGTATTGGTCGTATGAAATTTGATATGCTATTCGTATTGTTGAAACAACGTAGATACACACACATGCATTCACGCATATTTTTGTATAAATATTTATTTATATTTATATATTATAGGTATTCAATATACCTACAGATGTGTTTCCCTTGAGGCAAGCATTGTATTTCGGTGATCATATTTGATCCGTTTGTATACATACGCCTTATTTCATATCGGTCTAGAAAATGCACACATCCCGTGTTGTCTTTGAATAAAGTAACTGCACAATATGGGTTGAACTAATCAAATCGTATGCCTCAGTTATTTATTGACGACAGGGATATCTGCCTACTGTTATATGACTGTACACACTATAACCCATACAAGCGATTGTGCGGGACTGTTAAGAAACACGTACGCTTTTCGGTAATTCTGAATCCTATTTATATCACAATGCTGTTCGAGATGCTACCAACCAAGTCTATTCATAATGCTTAAAAATGTATTATTATATAGGTTATTATAATACATGCACTTTTTTATTAATAGGTAAATAATTTATAATACAATATACAATATAAGTTTATAATAATATATTTAAATTTTAACCAAGTACCTATGGTGACAATAAAATTTAATATATTATTTTCAACAATAGGTTGGTTGTCTTTTTAATTTTTAGTACCATTCAATTATTATAGTAATTTTTATAAAAGTAAACATCTAAAGACATGAACTATTACCTCACGAATTTCTTGATTCATAACTTTCGGATAGTGAGACATCCCTTAAATACAAATGTTATTAATTAATATATATTTTATGTTTGATTTTAGAATGTAATAATAGATGATTGAAAATACAAATAAATATATGCAATATTGCATCTATTTTGAATATGATTAATCTACTAATTTTTATTTTCATTTTTAATATTTTAATATTTTTAGTTGTTTTTAAGTTGTAGGCTAAATTACTACTTATTTTATTACATAAAGAGAAACAATACAATTTATTATTTATTGTTACTATATTTTTATATTCCATGATTTGGAGAAAAACAACACTTAATTATTTTTAATATTGATTATAATTTTGGATAACGGCGAGACGGAATATATTCATTTTAATTCTAATAATATTCTAATGTTTTTGATAATTACTAAAATATCGATATTTAAGTTCTGAAGGAAACAATTTTAATTGCATTTATGATTTCATTCGATTCATTATTTATATGTATTTTAGATTTTGAGCAGAGCGATGAATTATTGATTTTAAAATGATGCGTGTGTGGTGTTTTTGTTTATATTTGTATACACTGAAAAGTCGATAAAATATTCTGATTATAAACTTTAAATATGGTTTTAGATAGAAAATTGGATTTAACTTATACTTTAAAAAGATAATATTGAAAATTCTCAGTATTTTAAAAAAACGATTAAAAAAAAAAACAAACAATACGACAAAAGTTAAAAGTTTGCTGTTGAATTGTTTACGAACTTTTGTAAATTAATTTGGTAAACACATATTTTATTATACGGATGGAAACATTTTATTTTATAGAATTTGTGATGTTAAGGTAGACTTAGAAAAACTGAACATTTTCATTGTTGCCTTTGGCATCAATATATTTTTATTTTTATGTCATAAATGTATTTTTTAAAGGAATTTTCATAGTATTCTTTAAGTTATCAATAACATACGAGTTTAAATATGTATGTAATATATATATGCTCCAACGCTTGCCTATATACAATTTATATATTATGTTATATTATATATATATATAAATAATAATTGTATGTATTTAACCGTATTTTATGCTAGCGTCAGTTCATATGTATATTTTATAGGTACCTATACAAACTAAAGTATAATATAATATAAATATGTAAAGAATACATGTAGCTTGATACAAGCAATATAAAATGTAATGTTACACGATGTCAAATCAATTATCATTAATGCGGTTTTGTTGATGTAAAAGTTTATTAACTCATTTTTTTAATAGTATATAAAATTGTTATTGGTAATAGAATTGTTTTCCGTATAAGTAGGTAAGTAAGATACATGACATGTTACACGACATGAAAATTTTTGTATTAGCTGTGTTACAACGTTAAGCTATATATGGTTATTTAGTTCTATTATCTATTGTATAATTTGTTTGTCTTATCATTGAACTTATATATTGTTCTAGAATAGTGGTGTCCAACCTTTTAAATGAAATAAATAGCAAGATAATATTTATTTATTGTTTTGTAATATTACAAATTACAATACTTATAAATACTCGTAAGTCTAGTAAAACGATGGCAAATGATTATAAACGTAAACGTATGTATTATGTACGTATAAGCCAGTATATACATATCTATCGTATTTAAAACATTGGTAACAGCTATGAATATCGGTCATATTTTATTAAATTAATTTTAATATCTGGAGAAAAACGAAAACTTATCTTATTTTTTGGAAGAAAGCTGTACTATATTTTTGGTGAAAATGGTCCCACCTCGTTCCATTTGACCTTCAAGGTTTATCTCATATAATACGGACTTGCTGCAGATGTAATTTAGCGAATTGCTTATGTAATATTAAAATTAACCATGTCACTGCTAAAATTGTAACGAGTGAAAATAGTGAAGAAATTAATGTAAGATTTTGTATGCAAAAAAAAAAAAAAAAATCTCAGTTATTGAAGTATAATAAGTAGTATGTAATATTTTTATCATATATATTTATGAGGTGGTTATGAATTTTACGTGACATTCAATAAAAAAAAAAAAATGATTTGTGGCGGTATACCTATTGCAGTTAGGTGGAAAGCGTGACAAAAATACGGACAATAGAATAACAATTTAAATTTTAAATTGCATAGGAAAATAAAATTGTATACATTAAATAGGCCGATGAGTTTCCCTTAAAAATTTATTTGATGATAAAAAAAAAAAAAAAATGGTAGCAATAAAAATAAAATATTAAATAAAAGAATATACGAACTCTATTTATGCGATTCGACAATTTCAATTATGGCAATTATGGATAGAGATTGATGTCTGGATCTAAATGCAATTCGTAACGAACGCTACAAAATAATTATAATTTTCTTCCTAAATCGTTTACCTCTGTTTGGATCTTGTTAATATTTTATGATTGAGACGTGTTCGATGATCAGAAATTTATGAGATACAACGATAAACAAAGATCGTCGTCCAATGTACTCACATTCAGAAGATACCTAAAATATTTATGAAATAATAATAATTTATCAATCAAGTTTAACAATACGTAACTGAGGTACATAATGTTGTATTATATCAGAATATACGTATAAACAGTGTTTTATTGAAAAATCTTATTGTTTACGTTTGTGTAAGGTACTTATTAAATATATTAAAATAATAAAATCAAAAACGTAAATTCAAAGACCGCTGTTTAGTATTTTGATATAGCTCGTGCGATATTAGTTAATTCTTGGATTTGAACATGAATTAAGACTTACAATATAATTATGTGTTTTTTTTTTGTTCACGGGTGTTTAAATTGAAAAATCTATAGATTTAATTCATGAGTATTTTAATTAATTGATAATATTAAGGGCTATTTATTTCGCGTGTATTTAAAAATAATAGTTATTAAACGTTTTTAAGTAATTGTATAACAAGATTTAAAAAAAAAACTAAAAATATATGTTTCATAAGCTGTATCATCGTAAAAAAACAGGACAGGCGAGTTAAAGCAAATGTTTCGGGTTCAAAATAAATAACTGATGACCGATCAACGCTGTGTGGAAACTAGAAACTATTGGAGTATATTAAATGCATTGAAAATAAAATTCCACGTGTAATACGCGTGTGTTAATAAAAAAAAATTGCACATGAAATAAAATCCCTGACTAACGTCAATTTCAATTTCACGTGAAATAGAGATCTCAAGATATTACGTACATACTACGTCGGACATTTTTACACTCCGTATCGTATTTGGTCCTTTTTTTTACAGATAGTTAAGTACCTATTTATAAAATAATTATGAATCAAAATTGCGCAGTTAAGTTTACGATGTCAATATAATTATTTATAAAACCGAAATACCGAATATCAATTTATTTAGATGTGTTTATGTGTGCGCAGGTAAATTAATAATTAGCGTATAAAGTGATGTTATGTTGATAACTATGAAAACAGTGATACAGATATATAATAGTAATAGAAAAAGGGGGTTGTAAAGTAATTCTTCGGTGAATATAATTAAAGAAGAGAGTTAATAATAAGTATGAATAATAAGTAAAATCGGTGAGTGATTTCGATGTTTCGATGTTTTAGAATTGTTAGTTTTTTCATAATGGAGGAGTCGGATAAAACGGAAACAACACACTGCAACAGACACAAAATATTCATCTCTGTTTTAACATATTAATAATTATTTATTTTAACAGCAGCTTACTTATAATCATACCGAACGACAAAAAAATGCATTTACATCAACATACAATATTCATCGTTATAATAATATAATCTTACACAGGGTGACTCTTATATTTATCACTATAAATATATAGTGATTTTATTGGTAAATAGGTTTTTTTTCTATATAGTTTAAAGTCATTAAGATATTTTACATACCTATGGTGTTTTAACGATAACGAATAAAACTATACCACTTTTTATTGTTATCATTTTGAGTTGCAACTTTTTAAAATTACGAATATATATTTTTAATTTCACAATTTGAAACAGAATATTTTCTTGAAAATGTAAAATCGTAAAATATAAAGATGAAGTTTTTTTTTTTTTTTAAATATTTTATTGTAATGATTTTTAACTAGGTATATTAAAAAAAAAAATAAAAAAAATATTTAAAAACACATAAATTCATCGATGACTGTTTAATGATAAAAGAATACATGGCCTATGTCGCACATAATATACATAATATACTATAGGAATGGTACGTATTTCACTAGTGGGTGAACGGGTAAGGGGAACAGAGACCATCGCATATATACCTAATATCTCAGTGGCGAGGTGCAAGTGGAATTGGATCGTCGGGGGTGGAGAACATGGTCGCGAATTTCGCTCAAAAAGCGCTTCGGGGTTGACGGTCGGGGGGTGAAGGAGGCGCTGCCGTCCTGAGCATGCGCGACGGCGGTCGGGACGGCGTTTTCGTCCGTTTTTGAAACCGCCGGCAGACGCCGTAGTCACCATCGCCGCCGACGCGTTCAGTAGCCCTCGTGGATCCGACCCTGTCCGGTAGCCCGCCACTGCATCGGTTTCTCACCGCGGTCCCGTAATTATATCTCCGTCGTCGAAACTTACATCGCATAAACTTACGCACTGAACTTCACGCTAAGTCGTGCGTGTCTTGCGATTGAGTAAAAAAACATCCGTAGACTTTTTCTTTTTTTTTCCTTTTTTTATTTTTCGGCGTTTACCTCTCGCCGATATTTTTTTTCGTCGCCCGTCGACTCTTTGTCGTCGATCGCCGCAGATAAACGGACGAAAATCATCATTTTCATTACCGACCCTCTCTAACTATTTTTCATAGCAACAACAACAATAATTAGAGGACGCTTTCGGTCGTCGGTCGTTTTCCGTACGAACGAAACTCATTTTTATTTCATCCTCCCGGTCTTTCGATCCCCGTCACCCCGAAAACCATTCGAATCTCGATTGAGATCAACCGTACCTGCACACCGCGGTCATGAACATGCTGTACCCGAACTTGCTGTTTTGGATGTACGTGGTGTTGACGCTGGCCGAACCGCCGTACATCATTCCGTTCAAAGGTCAGTAATAGCATAATATTATTAAGTCCTTAGGTACGCGCTGACATTGAGATATTTCATGTATTTTAATCAACCGTTGCGTACCTACCACTTGTTTCTGTCACAATAATGATTATTATAAGATAAGTAATAAGCTACGTATATTATGGGTATTATACGACGTTAAACTTATCCCGCAAACATTGTATTTATTATTTAGTGATTACATCACATTATATTAATATGATGTACCTATAATAATAAAACCCAATGATACGTAATAATGGTTTTAATAATAATAATAGTAAAATAAAAAATAAGTAATAATACTAATAAATTAGTTTTTTTTTATTATTATTATTATTATTTAATATTTGCAGTACGGCGACGGATAAATGTATACCCTCGTAGTCCTCCCGTAATGAAAATTATTCATTCGGTTATATTACTATCAATATATTTTAAAATGCAAAATATTTATATATTCTATATTTATTTATATATCTTGACAAAAATTATTACAGTTTTATCTAATATGTTTATTTGTAAATTTGTTCGATTAATATTGCTACTATAAAAATAATAAAAAAATAACAATAATAATAATAATAATAATAAACGATTAGGTAAGACTCCCAGTTTCACGAAAATATTTAATAATTTTCAACAAAATAATTATTTGATTATATTAATTAAAAAAACAATTCTTTGTGAATAAATATTTATCTCACTCGGAAACGTCTTAAACTTACAGTTCCTAGATGTACATTAAAAACGCGTTATGGTGTTTATAAAACTTAATAAACTTGATGGACAGTTCTTTTCTCTGTTAATGTTATATTTTATCATTTTGATATATAAATATATTGTTGACTTAGGCTCAAGGAAGAATATTACCTCCTTGGAACAATAATTGATTAAATGTAACATTTTGATGAAAAAGTTTTTTTTTAAATTTACGTTTGTCTGAATAATTTAGCTCAGTCATGTGATGTTAAAAATAATTTATATTATTAAAATATAATAAGTATATTTTTATAAGTATAATTTATATTCTTTACATTCTTGCGTTAGAACATTGTGAAGTTAAATAAGTTTTTTGGTCGTTATTTGAACTATCTTAACAAAAATAAGTAAGAATTTAATTAAACCTGGTTCCGACTACACTAATGTTCTTGATTTTTTTTTATCATTTTTATTCAATGGCTTATTAATTTGTCACGAATTATTAATTTGCAACTAAAAAAAAATATAATTATAAAAATGTTATAATTTATTGTTAAAAACTTTTTATTAGTTAACCCCAGGACACTAAAACAAAGAAAACCAAATGGTGCATAAGTATATATATTGCCAAGTTAATTTTTTTTTTTTTTGATAGTTCAATATTTGTTGCATTTTTACATGAACCATTATAATAATCACACACGGCTATATAGCTAGTAACTTGCATGTAAATATTTAAAATTTAACACTCAAAAACGAAAAAAAAAAAAATTATTGAAGTTTAGATTGTTAAGATAAAATAAATTTATGTTTTGTTTCTTGAAAATATTGTAAAATTGTGACGACAGTTTTGAATCGTTTATTTAAATATTTTTTTACATTATTAATCGTAAAAAATAAAAATTCAATCAACTTATAAATACTTAATTATACTTATATCATTATCTAAATTGTTTGCTGTTATATTCAATGTCATAAAATATAGATTATCGTAAATCTTATTAAATATTTAAATTCACACACAGCGTATACGAATTAAAAATTATTAAATGATTTAAATATTTCATTGAGATGATTAAATATTTAAAATTATAAAAATCTACAATTCATATAATAAGCATAAATTAGTGAAAAATTGTTTTAATTGAAACATAAACTTTTTGATAAAATACAAAATATATTAATGATATGTTTTGTTCACATATTTTTATATTTGATTTTTGACATGTTCAATAGTTATATAATTAATTTTACTTATTTCTGTCAATAAATACATCAATTTACGATTAAAAATGTTGTAAAATATACATGAGCTATACGTTTATCAATTATATAACTAAAATAATTATGTACCTAATAATATATTCATTATCTATAATAACCACAAATAAAAATGATTCGAAAAAAGCATTATTAAATTTATTTTTACAATGAATTTTTAAATTCCATAATGTTATTTTAAAAATTTGCATTGTTTCCAATTTTTGAATTCAAGTGATCAGGAATTTTAGTATTTATATATTTTTCAATATTTAATTAATTATGCAGCGAATTTTAGGAATGATTAAATACTATTTTTATTTTTTCATTTAAACTTCCATTGAATATTAAAATTCTACGATTTCGTAGTTTTTGACGCCATATTATTTTTTTGTCAACTTATTTAGCAGCGTCATTTACGCAGTTTATTTTTATACTTATAAAATATTACAATTCTTAGAATATTAAATTTCTTACGACTTACATAAAATAACATATATTTTGAAATGTAATAACAGCATTCATATATTTCTTTATTTTATAGGCTCAATTTGTATGAAACAAAATTATAAATTTTTGTAACTGAATAACTTTAAATACTCATCGATTTGTACACATTAATTCAAATACTTATGAAGTTTTATTTGTTATAAATATTTTTTAAAATAAACTCTAAAAAATATTTATTTTTCAGTTAATTATACATTTGTGTAAAAAAAAAAATTATTTCTTAAAAATAATTTATAAATTATGCAATACGATCTGTTGTTTTTTTTTTTAATACGATCGTCAATATAATACTTTTTATATAATAATAAGAATATTTATTTTGACTTACTTGACTTAGTAATAGCTAATAAACAATAATCTATATCTATTCTATTTGTTTTCTGCGTATTTTCAATTATTTTTAGTATCCGTTTCTTTTTATCGTATTTCACCTAGTGTTTTATCTCATATTAATTTTATTCAGCTTGAATACAAAATTATGATTGATGACGCAACTAAACAAATTTGTTCTTAACACTTTTCTGTGTAGCTGTATTATTATTGTTATTATTGTTATTATTTTTTTTACGTAAAATGTCACAACCATGTAGTAAAGGTTACTTTTTTGTGTATCCGGGTACCTTTTATATGTGTCCCTACATGAAAACTACCTTTCTGTGTGAAAAATGTATTTGTTATCCCAATATATATACAATTTTTATTATTATTATTAAAAATTATGTTATCCTAAATGTTTTATTGCATGTGCTGTAATAATTAGTTAGGCCTAAATTCGGCTGCAATGCCATTACAGGAACATCTCCGAATTAATATTTTGTTTTTGCAATCGTGTCAAATAATGTTTGAAATCATTGATTAAAAACGTAACGTACCTTTTTATGTATTATCACGAATGAAATACAATACTGTAGACAGTAAAGAGAAGTGAATTCGATGAATATTAATGAAGGTTCGTTATTTATCGGACGATTTCATACTTCGATTTAGATATTATTGATATAGTTAATGAATCATATATTGTAGGTACAAACTGATATACTAAAATTACCGGAAAGAGGAAACATGAGCGTGAACTTAAGATCATGTATCACGTTCGGCACACTATAAAAAAAATTCAACAGCACCTACCTATAAACGTGTATTGTTTTTTTTTGATCTTTAAAAAAACAAAAAATAAACATACGCGTTCAATTAATTCAACCAATACTTGTATATGCAGTCGGTATATTATTAATTATGGTATAATCAATATTGCGGTGTAAGCAAATCGCACCTATATTTTAGAAATTTTTATTTATAAATTGAAAATGAAGTCTCCCAAAATAAATGTAACGTTAAATAATGTTAAATTGTTTTAACGTAACTTAGTAATTTTAATTTACATTGATTTGAAATAATCTCAGTTAAGGAAGATATCTTTTGATGTTACAGTGTGGAAAAATATTGTGATAATCATAGTTTGTGTATTAATAGAACGAATTTCATTATTTATTTTCATTATTTAAAAGCCTGTGGCGTATTTTAGAATCACATAATATTATTTTCTCGAACATATTTACTTGTATTTATTCTTGTAGTGACATTTATTGGTATCCTTGTGTACTCATATGATAATATTACAGCCTGCTACCTCAGTTGAAGAGTTATTTCTTTGTCCCTGGAAGATTTATGAATATCAAAACATTTTTCCTTTCCTAACGTATTACAATACAGTATTGTCAATATTAGGCTTTGAGATACGCTGTTTACCATTTACTGTTAGAACATTTAGACATCATAAATGTTGTATATTACGTTTGTAATATCTGTCGCTATACCTTAGATTTATAATAAATAAATACTCTAATACCTTTCCGCTTTCTGTATTGGTTCATTAATTTCTCCAAATATTTTCAAGAATAAGTTATCTTGTTCGTTGTAGAATTAATTATTGATAGACGATAATTACAAATTATATTCAAATTATATTAAAATTAATCCGTGATTTACATTGTATTATGTTAAATATATTATATATATATAATTTAGTTTATATTTGTGCCACCTTTTTCATTAGTAAAAGAGTATGCAATTTAAAAAATACAGACTCTAAATATTTTGTATTTTAATAATAATAATAATAATAATAATAAAATATTTAACTATTACAAGAGGAAGTCGACATTATTCATATTTCATGCATACAAGCGAAGCGTTGTGGAGAAAATATGGGACGTACTAATATTATGGTATTGAGGTATAATCATTAATCATTTGTGTAATAGGTATTAATATAATATCGACGTCAATGTCGGGATGTTCGGTTTTGGTTAGGTTATATAGATAAAATATTTAATGATATTTATTTAGATGAAACACGATAAATTGTCCACACGGACCTATAAAAGAATAATAATAATATAATAATGTTCAAAAATGTCATTGCAGTTAGTGTGGAAATTAGGGCTGATTTTTTGAAAAATAGAAATAGTAAATGTATACTTATGACGACTAATAACGGTAGTTTTCGTGCATTTTTGGACGAAATCCCCAGGGATTGAATTCTTGAATATTAAATTATAAAACAGCATTATTTAGCCGCCAGTAACTCGGTCACTGTAGCATTAACTCATGACGTTTTAAAAGTAGTGATAACACAATATTACATCGATGTGTCCTTTAAACGAGTGTTGGAGAATTTTTTACATAGGATCGTTTTATTTTTGTTGATTTTTTTGTATTTTAAAATACAAAGATGCGTTTGATAGGTTTGGTATATATTTTTAATAATTAATATTAAAATAAACGAAGCGATTTAAGTTCAGTAGTCGGTAATTATCAGAAATCATGGTTTTTGGTTACAATAAGTCATAATATGTGTTTATTGTTTTCCGCAATTTATACACACACAACACACATACTGTCGGGTCATATACTTATATCTCTATCTTACCTATATGTATTACATACATATACCCGATTTCCTTATATGTATATACATACAGGGTTAGATTGTATACAATATTTATATATATATATAGGAACGCGTGTATAATGCATATAGTCGCAATGCAGTTCAAGTCGGTACATCGTATAATGGACTTTAATGACCAGGTAACATATTAAGTTAGCTGCGGTAAAGTAATTAAATGTTTCAAAACATGCTCCGCTGTTTGCGTCCGATTTTCAAAGAACTACGATCGTATATCCGTATAGGTACCCGACACAACAGCCAATAGTTGGCCAAACCGATATTGGAAAACGCCCCGAACAACTGTTGTAGCATGATTATGTACCACCGCCCATCGCATGCTGCAAGACGTCCAAGAAGCCTGTAAACTATTAGAGACGGATTTACGCGTTTTCTAATACGTTTTAAGCACACCGCCGTAAAATAATAGCGTGAAAGATTGATAATAATATTCGATCGGTCTGACGGTAACTGCGAATGTATAATAATAATTATTGTTGAATAAAGCATCGTTTCGGAACATTGAGCTCATAGCACAAAAAATAATCCGCGTGTTATAACAGTGAAGAGCCTGAACAAAAAGACGGGCGTAAGCGTACACCTATTAGGCAGCTGTTAGGTTATCAAATATTTTCTTCTCACTTCGATCTGTTAAGCGCGAGGCATTTTCCAAAAACCCAAAACCACACTCTACCTATTACTCCGATTCCGTATAGTCAATAACTTGTCTAACTTGTATTGGCTTAAAAAAAAAAAAAAAAAAATGAAGAAATTATAGTTTATTGTAAAATATAATTATAATTAGCCAGGAAATAACTGCAGTGTCCATATTAAAACTAACCTTGGAAATAAAAACGCATTGATCTTATATATCACTCGATTAATTTTTCAATTTCGTTGTAAACAATTATTGTAAAAATAATATTGTGAATGTTTTAAATTTTTATAATTCTCGTAGCGCCTAAAATCTATATTCGCGGCACTCTAGAGCCTAGTGTAACGCGGTACTTTGGTTAATAATCAACAAAACGTTATAAATATTATAAACGGCGCACTGCATAGACATATGGTGCGGAATTTTATTTTTCATTCTTGTCGGTCTTGTTTCTATTCCAGTGATCGATGAATAAGTAAAATTTAAAAAGGCCAAAAAACCGAAATCCTTTTAGACATATTTCACCGGTTCTATATATTTAAAGGCGTTTTGAGCGTACACGGTTCATTTAAAAAACAATAAATCATCCGGCGCAAACCCCGCCTACTGCTCCTGTCAGTTTTCCTCCGTGTATAGTATTGCAGCACTATAACGCTACACTATATTATACCGTCACAACTACTACTTTTCGATTCAAATGGCCATTCTTTACTATAAGTCTCGGGACGGCGATGATGGTTCGTGTAATATTTGGGTGTGTGTGTAATTACAGTGTGTTTTTGAAGTAATTCGGTATAAATGACGGAACATTGTTTGAAACGTCCAAAACAAATCAATGTCTATCTAGAACCTTTCGGTTGTTTGTTGAAAACGTTAACGCTGCGTTTAGACGGCCAGTCGCTCTTCCACAGATACTAGTAATTAGTAAAGCTCGGAAGTTGATACTTTTTTTTTTTTTTTTTGAAACTTATTAGACGATGCTTTTCTGGCCACAAATGTGTTTCATGAACATGTGAATCTTTTTGTCGTTTTTAAGTCATATTTTTTTAGGTCATTGTTTTAATGTTTTTAAGGTCATCAACTTCTGAGCCCTAGTAATAAAATTATTTAAAAAACCAATAAAATAATATGATGATAATATATAAATAATAAAGTAGAAAAAATCTATCAGCGGCTCATAAAATCCATTGGTTGGATTAAAAGGATAAACACGAATTGCGTGTTCATATAAAATTGTTAATTGAAACGTGACAAATGACTATTAATTTTTAAAGCAGTGGATAATTATTTAAATTTTTTTTATGCTAGTGAGTGAATGCATAATAAACGAGAGCAACATTTATAAAGTGTACCAAAACGGCAAAACGATCTCTTTGCAATTTTTATATTTTTTTTCTCATTATATTTAATATGATTAAAAGCGATTCATTAAATTAATATACCTAAGGTATTAAAATAAATAAATAAATTTATAAAATTAATATATATAGTATTTATGTAATTTTTTTTAAGACTACAAGTTAAGTAACCTAAATTTATTTATTTTTATTTTGCTCGGTTGACTCAAATGTACCAGTATGGCGAACATTTTTTTATTTAGAAATTATAATCGAATGTCGTGTCAATACTGAGAAGCAATAAGCGTAAGAAACAAAATTTAAGTTACATAAAAAAAAAAAAAAAACAAAAAAGAATGAGCTTTAGTTAAGTATTAAGATCACATTTACTGATTATTAATAAAAAAAATTATAATATTTTAATGAACCATTTGATTTATAAATTATATTTTTTTTCTTTTAATATTTAAAAAATGTAAAAATGTAGCAAATAAAAAATAAAAAAAATAGAACGCAATAAAACATGATAATTAAATACTAAGAACTTGTTGTAAGTAAAATCAATATAAAATAAATAAAAAAATACAATATAACAAAACATATTTCACGATTTTCGATTGGAATAAGAATAACTTTGGAAACTGAAAAAGCTAATTTTCAAAGACATTAATAATTTTATAATTGTTAAAAAAATTTCTTCGACATAAAATTCAGGTAGGTAGGTAAATTAATTTGATTTTGTAAGAAAAGTTCTCTTATGTTTACATCTTTGAGTTCAGATTAAATAACTAGAGTGGAGTCTTTTATGCAGCTCTTAATTCATATTAAGATATTCTCTTTCTGTATAAAAATACATGATGACATCTTCAAAATGATACACGCGAAATAACATTATTTGGTATTAATGAAATGAACGCGAAACCTGTGCGTACGTTTTGTTAGAATCCTAAACGTTTTAAGTTCCGTTCACACGCGCGCAAGCTATTAATTAACATTTTATTCTCGTCATTTTACCAGAGTGGTCCAGCGACGATACCTTCTATCGATTAGAAACACTCAAATCGTGATATCTTCCACAGTACTGGACTAACGCGATCAGTTTATAGCCGATTGCCGGTGGTATACGATCCGCCACTTCCACGTTATTTGAGTGCGTTTTAGACGAGCTATACTTTGTTGGCCTTTAATATGACATCATTTTCTATCTACTCTTGATAATTTTTGTGAATTGGTGAACTTCCGGTTCGAAAACGAAAGAATAACGTCTAAAACGTTTGTCACGTTATCGAAAACGTCTATCGTGACAACAAACGAATCGGATGTACAACACCAACTATTATACGATTGTGGTTTATTAATAATTATGACCGCCGATTACGATTTGTGTGATAAGATAATGCGGTAGCGTAACCAGAATTGTTTCAAAGGGATGCATATTATTCGTTTGATGTATCGAACATTATGAAAAGTTCTTCATAGTTGTTGTGTTATCACTACGCAAAGCTATTCAAAAACCGTGCATAATAGTTGATAGTTGATGCAAATTTTTATATTCTAGAATAAATAAATGTACTTGATCACCCCCTCCCCCCACCATCACTGGTTTTTCCGAATTTGGTGTTATTATAGTATGAAATAATTATATGCGACGCTGCAGACATTAACGCTGGTTTTCGACATCACAAGACAATATTATAATATACGTTTTACGATTTTATTTTCCATTGAAAATAATAAATTGTGATGACGAGACTCGTTTGAATAAAATGTGCGTATATTACAATACATTATCAGACGACGACGACAACGACGAAAGTATACTTGATATTCAATCTCGTATTGTTTTACTTTAACGGCTTGAACGTAATAAATCAGAATTCAGAAAAGTGCGTGTACTCATTTCGTCTCCATTAAACACGCATTCCAAGATTTTACGAGTGACATTTGCGCCGCGGAGAACAAAAAAAATAATAATAAAAACTAACCGTTAAACGTACGCGCCATAGCCCTCTTTTGTGTTGAATAATATATTTTTATGTATATTGTATATACTCAACGCTGCCACATATTTAAATTTGAAACTGCATTTTTTGAGTAACATCAAAGCTAGAGACCGCAGAATACGCAGTGCTTTCGTCGACTGGGAAATATGTGTATAGAGATTTAGTCTTCAGTTTACGTGCAGAAGGGATGTTATCACTTACGTTACGTTTGAAAAAAAAATGTTTAAAAAAATAAACAAATAAATGAAAAACACTCGTCAACTCAATTTAATGTACTTACACGGTATGAAATTCATTTTAAACGTTTCGCCTCCCGTGTTTTAATCAACCAGTTTGAATAAATTATTATTTTTGTGCACACATACATATCCATATATACATGCTGAAAATCCGTGATTTAACAAAAATTATATTACAAATATTTCAGTGACATAAAGCAATGTCTATTTGATTTATTAAATTTAATAATCGATGATTATTTTATTAATAATAATTACTATTGGGGAGTTCAATTATTATGGAAAAAACAATATGAAATAAAAAATATTTATCATGTACTATCGTATAAAATGTCACGTAAAATTAGTTTAAAACCATTTTACGCTGAGCAATTATTATTTTTATAAAAATATAAAGGCATATAATAATAAACAATAGTATAATACAATTATTATAGTACCATCTAATTTTCGCTACAGTCGAGTTCGAGTTATCTACCTACTTGATGACACTTGTTTTAAAATGTATAGCTAAAAGACAATCTACATTTAAAAGGTGGTAGGGAGAGTAAGACTAGCCACAATTTTTACGTCATACAAAAAAAAAAAAAAAATACTCGATTTTATTATAAATGCATATTTTAGTGCATAATATGTATATATATATATAATACATATGAAAATCCCACTAAAGCTCGTGCTCTGTGGAGGGTATACTCTATTCGAATAAATTCTCAAGGAACGAACTTAAGCTTACTCGGATATCTAGGTACTTGTTTCTTTCTGCTTTTTTCGGCCGTTTGTGGTAGTAGCAAGTCACGCGTTTAAACATTTCGTAAACGACCGTGTCGTATTAAAGAATACGTGATATATTTTTACATTTTCTTATAACAACATAGAATATTTTTATTTTTTTTGGCCAGTGATAACACTTAAATTACATATTGATATTATAATGTCGTGTCGAAATGGAAGAACTATATAAACTTTATATAATGTAAAGCCTAATCTATGTATATATATATATTATTTATTATTACAATACCGTTTGAGGTCTAAATTAAATGAAAAGTTAATTTACAAATGCACATATTATACTAATCAAACCAAGAAATGCAACGGTTAACTAACGAATGTATCCGGGTTGGCGATTTGTATAGTTATTTTGATAGGCTGTTATGGTTACGTGCGTAGTTGGTGGTAAATCTATGCACATGAAAAGGGTATTAAGTTTGTGAGTAATAGGAAAGAGACCCTAAGATGTATTTAGTAATATAAGCTCAAAGAAGCCAATGGTCAATATTCATTAATTAATTGTTGAAGAAATCTTATACGTGAAGCGTAGTTCATCTGAATTAGATAAAATAAGTTACCTTATCATTATATCCATTATGCAGGATGAGTATCAATGGCGCTTGAGACGTAACTTATTCAGGTTTATTTTTTCTCATTCGAAAAAGATTTTTCACCGCGCTAAAAGCGCACTATACCAACGCTCTTTATGGTACATGTATGTATTACCTATACAGTGATGGAAATTTCGAAATTAAATTTCACTGTTTATTATACTGTTTAGGTGGCAGGTAATGTAGGTAAAATTCGATAAAAATAAATAAAAATATTTTGGCACATGCGGTAATATTAAATTTAAATTTCAAGACGTTATGTGCAACGTAGTAGGTACATACTGTTGCAAACCTAACAATACAAATAATATATGGTATATATACTTTACAATCTCAATTCCACATATTTTTTTTTCTCTTCTCCACATACATACGTACATATCGTGTATATAGGTACACATAAACACATTTAATATGTTCGTGTTCGCTTGAAGAAATCGAATTCGTAGGAAATCTTTAGAAAAGAACATCTTTTTGTCCGTTTTTTTAAAGTTATTACCAGTTTTCCAAAACTACTTTGCTTCGAACCGATACGTATATCTACTATTATTGCTATACTGTAATTCAAATTATGTATCACTGTCATTTGTTATTTTGGCTGTTCCATTGAATTTTCAGTTATCTTGAATTTGACAAATTTGGATGTATTGAATTATGTTATCTTATTTCCTGTTTTTCTATAGGATATTAAATCTTAAGCCGTATACATTTCTGAGATTATTATCCCGGAAATGTTTATAGACAAATACTGATAAAATCTGTAAATTGCAAATGGTGTTAAATCAATAAATATAACCGGATAATATTATTGAAACATTATGTGAAATATCAATTATTAATTTGACTTCAAGTTAAATGAAAACGTTTTAAATATTTCACAAATTACATTACAATAAATAATCCGTTTAAATGCACATTAAAATCAACGAAGAGAGAACAGTGTAGTGATTAATTCATATTGTAATATAGACTGTAGTATTCAATATAAATTGTCGAGGCTTAAGGTAAAAAATAGTTTTTGAAAACACCAATGCGATATTTTTTTTTTTTATACGGATTTTGTTTATTCTTCGGTTACGATTGAATAACTCTACACAATATAAACTCAATACTATCACTTAAATTCCTGAAAGTTCGATATAAAAGAAAAAAATAGAGTATAACCAATGGTGTTATTGTAAATAAACGAACACGTCTTTCGCGATGAAATGCGCGCACAATTAATAGTGTCGTACGTTTTTATTCAATTTCACAGGTTGATTATTTATCGACCAATAATACAGTTAGAAACAGTGTATACTGTAAGCTGTAACCTTGTTAGTGCGCTGTATACTTATTTCAATTCCCAGTGTACCCAGTGTGGATAAGTCTGATGGTCTTATAATTTATTTTATTAGGTATATGGTTGAGGTAAGGGAAAAAAAGCGCACTACTGAGCAGACCGACCAAATTACTTCTGAGAGGTTAAAAAGAGCGATGGCCCGGAGGAAAGTTTTATGTGACCGTACATAAGGTCGTTTTGACAATCTGCAGGAAATGTCAGACCAAAGTTGCTATTTTTTAGAAGTTCTTGAAGTGCGTCGACAGATACCGCGGGTTCGATTAGGTATAGGGTTGTTTATTCTTCAGCGTATATTATAATGTGCTTACTATACGTCTATACCTATAGACAAAATCCGACGGGGGACCTGCGAATAAAGAGTTATCCGTAAAAACATGTCGATTGATTGAATTTCATTTGACCAAAGTTAGGGCTACTGAGACCGTTGTCAGCGTATATTCCGATAAGCCACGTACTATATTGTCCATGCCCTCCGCTGTTTTTTTTTTTTCAACTCCATTCTCGAGGGTTCTCGCGGCTTTCTGCAAATAAAAATTAAAATACGTGTTTTATCTCGCGTTCCGTGCTAAAATCTTAATATTATTTTCTGCTACTAACATCTATACACATTGCATAGCTCGTATACGGTACGATACGATTATAATTTTATTATTGTCATCCTGAAGAGTATATTATAATACTTAATAAATGATAATCGAATGCGTATTTTAGAATTATGGAGCGACGAAAAATGTTTAATTATTATGTAATTATGTATGTCACACGATTTTGTGATATTTTCGTAGAATAATTACTGCAATGACCTGACATAGTATAAACACACTAAGCAATCATTACTTAAAAATATAATCTACCATCGTTTATTCATTGACAGCATAATAATTAATGAGTATGTTATAAAGTATAAAGAATTTTTATTCATAAAATTGTAAGCTTACCTACGTCATAAACTATTTAGCTTATAGTTGAGTTTAAAAAAAAAAAAAGCATTAGTGTATTTTAATATTAAATTACTATATAGAAATAATAGTAAATACAATTATTATTCGTTTGGTGATGATTTGTTTTCAAGTAAAATTTAAAGCACTCGTAATTCAATCGTACTAGAAAGTTATTTTTACAGTCTGTTGAACTGGTTTTAATTTTTATGTGTTTATTTTAAAATGTAAATCTATTTTAATTGCAAAAAAATAAATATGTTTAATTTATTTTATTATTATATTTCATAACTTTATGACGGAGTATCGTAATTCTTGTCAATTTTATGACCATATAAATCAATATAACATATTAAATAATTATGTAATACTAAATAATAATAATATTATATCTACACGATGTAAAAGTTAATGTATATTTTTTTTTTTTTACTTAAGCAAATTGTTTTCAATATTTTGATGGTGATGCCTGTTTTTAATTTTTTAGTTACCGTTTTAATATTCGTGGAAATCGGTCAAAACAATAAGATAGCTTCATAATACCTCGGGGCTCGCGGGACAGAGGTAGTCAAATAATGACAGGCAGTATAATGTCTTTCGCTCCACAAATTGGTCCTATGACAGTTATTGTTCGATTTGTTGTGACACTGCAAGTTGATCGCAAGCGTTAAAATAAATTAAAATAATATTTACCGAAATAAGTAAATATTAAAGTAAAAGTGGATTAAGCAAATACTTAAAAAGCCTTAAAACTAAAAAATTTATTATATGAACACGCTACGTCACATGAATAATGCAATACTTATATTAACCATATCTAACGAACTTATTTTTATACCTATATACATTATACACATAGTATTATACGTATATAAATGTGAAAATGGAAATCTCTGTCATGCAACTTCTCATTTATAATTACCTTGATTTTTTTTTTTGATAAAATAATGTGTACATTTCAAAGCAAATTTTAAGCTTAATTTAGTTTCTTTGAGTTAATGCGAAATCGAGTTATTAATATTTTAAAAAATTGGCAAATACTCGCATAAAGATATTATTTTTCATCCGTGTTACCTACCAATTATTATTAGTTATTATTAAAAATTAATACCTACGTTAGTGAATATAGTTGTTGATGTATATCAACACAGTATATCAGTACAAAACGTTTTATTTGTTTTTTGTTCACACTATTGAAACTTTATTAGATGTTTATTCTTGGTCCAGAATGAAAAAGAAATCAAATATAGGCAGTATAATAAAAAAAAATAAAAATAATTTTAAAAAAATGCCGCTATTAAACGGTCAAAAATAGTAACGTTAGGCGGGACAGTTATGTAAAGTTGATATGTCGGAAATATCATAAAACTAACAATATTATTTATCTACACGCTTAAAGGCAACTAAATTTAACACGAATTTATTTTGTACGAGTAACGAAAGTGCACGAGGATAATTAGTTATTGTATGCATAGGCAAAAATAATTTACATTTCTGAAACAAAATAATAATATTATATAAATATTTATAATTAAATATTTCAAATAATATAAAAATCTCATACGAATAGTGTGCGAAACGGTTATTATTGCGATAATGATAAATTATCACAATGATAATCATTATGATCCACGTAATTACAACGAGAAGTAAAAATAATAAGTTGCATTCATGACAATTATAAATAATTACATTAAATACGCGACAATTAAAATTTTAGCATAGTTACTTTAGCAGCAATTTTCTGACATTAAACCAACACCATAATTTTGTTGCTTTTAAACTTTACGATTTTTTGTAAAAAAAAAAAAAAATATCGTAAAATTTTATGACGTTTTTAATGAGTAAGTATACGAGTGCAAGCTATAAAGAGGGTAGATTCTATTCAACATTAAGCTTATATAATTTAATTACAAATTTTCACAAGGAAAATAATAATAATTATAGAATTATAGAATTATTTTAAATCTTCCAAAAACTTTAATAGTAAAATAACCTGTTTAACTATATTATTGTGTAATATTGTAATTTAATATATATATATATATTTTGTTAGAATTATTTATACAAAAATATAATTGACTAGCATATAATACGACATAAAAACATAATAAAAAGTATACTCATTTACGTACTATGAATTCCAAACTGATAAATTAGTTAAAAATGTTAAAACATTTATTCAATTGAAATCAGAATCGAAGATTTATTAGATTTACGGGAAAGTGGTTACTTTACGAACAATAATTATTATAATAATAAAAATACAACAAAAACGAAAAGTTATAAAAATTATATAAATATTTGAAACATTTCGAGAGTAAAAACTAAAATTTTAATTCAGTTTATCATTTTGCAAATTAACAGAAATACTTTAAATACCTATAAGTTATCTATGAATATAGATTTTTATCATAATCAAAATTTAAAATTGATTGAAATAAGTTTAAATTTTATTTAATGAACGTACGATTTTGTACAAAATATTAGCAATTGCAGAATAAGCTCTTAGTATAATATTATTATGAATGAAAAAATACTTATGGATTCGGTGTAATATTAAAATATTAAAAATAAAAATAGTTTCGGCAACTGAAAACGACAGATTTAATATTTACTGTTAAAATAAAATTATCTTTTTTCTAAAATTTGTTGACAAAATTGATATTTTTATAAATAATATATTTAAAATTGTATAATAAAATTTTAAATAATTTTTTTGTTTTATATCGTTATGAATGTAGGTTTTTAATTTAATTTTTAATTTTTAAAATCTTATTTTAATGACTATTTGTATAGGTTAATAACTTTTAGATAAACAAAATAAATATTTTATAAGATACAATATCTAAAATTAATTTTCCCATTTGATTAGTACACTATATTATTTGCCAATACATGTAGGTATATGAAATATTTTAATATTTATACATTTTTCACATAATAGTTACAATATTACCAGAAATAGTCTGTTAATACTAAACCATATTACTAAAGATTTTAATAAGTGAAAAAAAAATGAATAAATTAATTAATGTTCTTGAATGAAATCAATAATCGTTTGCTTACTAATTCTTGACTTTTTTTTATTATAAAGTGAAAAACTATTTAATCTGTAACTAATTCACACACAAACAAATAATAGTGCGTTGTATATCTACTTCTTTTATGTACATATTATAGTATAAACATTGTGTATGATATTTATTATTTAGAAAATGTAACAAGATTTTTGTGTAAAAAGTAAACACAGACTCCACTTAGTGAAGATTTTCAGTGTATTTTTAAGATTGTTCATTGTGTTTACTCAAAAAATGTATATTATTCTGCATGGTTGAACCTCATAATATGGAATCCTCTCGTTAAAAACGAAAACACGCAGTGATGGATGGTCTGCACACAAATCTGCCCCCATGCCCCGGTTGACCGGTTCGGCGTATGCTGTAGTCGCCTTCATAAGTCCGCAAGTAAGACTTCGCGATAATACCGAATAAATGTAAAATTACACGCGTGTTTAGTCGTCTAGGATATACGTCATACACATTACACGTATATTATATAGTTTGTATCGAAGTTTGTACACAAAAAAATCTCAAGAATTTGCAAATTTTGGCTTAAAGTGTATTTTAAAATTCCAAAAATCAGAATCTGAATAAATGCATTATTCAATGAAAATTAGGGGTGAGCGTGTATGTTTGGTAAATCACGGTGTATATGTACCACTGCAGTATTTAATACGATCCATATACACATTATCATACCAATATTGCATGCATAACCTGAATATGGAATTGAATCTGCATAATGAACAATGGTTATTTAGTGATTGCAAAACTTTGCGCGTGCACCCTATACTTACATCACGATGATTTAAATTTCAAAACATTTCGTACATTTATCACGATAACTATAATATTATTGGCTACGCTCGGGTATACGCGTAGATACACGATGTTATAAAAACGAGCGGATAAATCATATTATAATGTCATAAACGCGTGTAGTGCGAATCATATACGCTTTAATACAGTACCTATATAGGTACACACGACATCAGGTCTGTCAGGCCTGCGGCAATGCGACGCGGAGACTTCTCCGGGAAACCGTTTAACGTGTTTTCACGATACCGTTGGTCCGTAACAGAAAAATAAAATATTGAAAGTTTGTCGCGTCGGTCTCAGCTTTCGAGAGTTATCTAACCGTTTTCATATTATTATTCTGCAGCCGGCGGACCTTGAAGTTTCTTTGCGGTCATCGATCACGTATAATAACATGTATGTATACAACTAATATTATTATATTACCTACATAATATAATAACAAATGATATCATTAGGTAATGTATAATAATATTCTCGATGGCGTTTACGACGACGCTCGCTGTTTATTACGCGGAAAGGATTTACTTCCGTCGGCATAATAACAACGACACCGATTGCAACTATATACGTATAATAATATTATAATAATAAACCGTATACGCAGTCAACGGCAACAAATACGACAATAATAATGATAATAATAATAATAATAATAATAACAACAATAATAATAATATCATCGTCGCCGTAAGTCTCCTCTCGGCTATTTCGCTAACCTCGCCGGCGGTATCGCGTGTGTATTATATTATTATTTACCGACGGCGATATTCTGACACTTGTCACTCGACTCGCGGTCTAGAGTAAGTTTATCTCGGGCGGGGCTGCAGCACGGCGTAACACCGCGGACGGCCGTAATATTATACGATACGAAAGTCCTTTGAGAGCCCGCACCGACCGCATTCGCTCGGGCTTGCGCGTGCGGTTCGTCGCCGTCACCAGGTGATAACGCTTTTGAATTTCCTCTTGCCGGCGGCTAGAGATAATAAACCGTGTGCACATAATACATATATATATATATATATATATTATATACATTTAACTGCAGTATACATTACATTTATAATCATTTATAATACCACCGTGAAGATTGAACGCCGCCACCGCCGT
The DNA here is from genome assembly GCF_002803265.2 of Melanaphis sacchari. Taxonomy (NCBI): domain Eukaryota; kingdom Metazoa; phylum Arthropoda; class Insecta; order Hemiptera; family Aphididae; genus Melanaphis; species Melanaphis sacchari. The sequence continues at coordinate 135,604 of NW_020270953.1, forward strand.
TAAGACATCGCCTTTCAAAGTACCCACGCGCTTAATATTATGTATATATATATATATATATATATATATATATATATATATATATATATATATATGACAGGTAGATGTGATAATGATATTGCCAATGGAATCGCGTGACGTCCGTCGCTCAAATAAAAACTCGCTACGGGACTTAAACGTCACAGCGGCTTAAGTTTCGTACATATATATATATATAAATAATTGCTATGTTATAAATATTTAATACTATAATATTATCGTCGTCATCGACGGTGACTGTTTAATGATTCATCGAGTGAACGATCGGCGGATACAACAGATTTTCCACGTCACAAACTTCCCAGTAGTTAGGTACTCGCCCAGATATTGAATTATAAAATGTGACGACAATCCGGCTAATGTACAGAGTGATTTGAGCCAATAACGCGTTCAATTCCATCGAGCATATTATACAATATTTACGTTATTTAATTTATGATTTTTATACATTTTTGTTTACTATCTTTAATGTCGTTATTATATTCTAATACTTTGCAGTTTTTTTTTCTTTATGGCATTTAAAGAGTGACATGTGAATGTACACACACCTTTATATTTTTTTTTTTTATAAAAGACTGTAAGTATTTAATAATATGGTTTAAATTTTTAAGTATATTTACCCATACAAGTTCCCAGATTTAGGACAAATAAAACGCTTGCATTATTGAAGGACAAAATTGGGAGTGAACATACTTCGTAAATCACCCTTTATATATCTACACTTAAATATAAGCGAACTGCACTAAAGAATGTACAATATTATAACGGCGAACTCGACGAAGTCAAATTTGATACACAACAGACTTGCACGATGCGTTAGTCCGACATTGATTGACAGCGTTTGGGCCTTCTGGGAACGTTACGCAGCGGCGTTCACGCAGGAATATTGTTATTACTATTATTGTTATTATTATTATTATTATTATTGTTGTTGTTGTATAATAATATTAATACCGGTAGAACAGCCACAAAGTCTTAAGGGTCTTTATCCGCGCATGCACGTTGGACATCGGGGCTGTTGTACCTATAGTAAATATTAAGTTTGAACACACGTTTACTCATATTATGATAATATGATGCTTGTTGGTACTTAATGAAATATTATGCTCACATGAAATATTATGCTCACAGCAATAATGCATAAAACGCAATCCTATTAAAAAATTCATGTTCAACAGTTTTTTATGTACATTTTTCAAATTTGGGGAGAATGCGACATGTGAGAGATAAGTTATAAAACTTTTTTTAGAACATTTTTAATTGTTTTGTGACTATAGAGGATTTTTGAATTCCACATTTTCATATTTTCACTTCTACCTGTATAATACTATGCGCGTATCGCAGTTGATAAACCGCACAAAAATTATAGGACTGTATACAAGCATAATATGGCCACGTTGAACTTTTGTAATTACTCTTTGTACACATACAGACATACACGTAATAGATATAGGTATACAAGGCACGTTTTTCACCAAACTTAGGAAGCATCAATTTTTGAAACTCACGGTGCGACGTACATACTTATATATATATATATATATATAGCTTACATTGTGTATGCCATCATCATTTTTTGGTTCGGTCGTAACATTTATTTAATGAAAACTCAAAAATTACCGACTGTGTGTTACGTGCTAATGTTTCAGCACAGCGCTCTGCTGTATAAATATTATTTATCTATTTATAATATTATCGCTACCCTACACGACATATCGTGTACAAATGATATTAACGTTTTCAGTCTTTTGTTGACTGAAACGATAACGCACAGCATGTGAAGAATAAAAAGCGAATCAGTCATCGTGGTCATAATTCTTGCCGTGATATTACACTGAGACCAGAAATATAAAACTGCGGTTAGGTTTCTACGCATGCATAATAATTGTCTACATAATTAATAAATACACATCTTATCGGTGGATTTTTTTACGCAATTAAAATACCATAAATGCAATCAACTGCAGAAACGTGTTTTTTATAAAGCTGAGCAAAATCTACACGACGCAGGCCGTCTTATGAGTTCTCATAAAATACATATGTTATGTAATTGACCATAATAATCGCAATAATGGCTGGTACCTTCCTATTTACTCTTCGGGCGTAGTCGACCTAACGGGTCGCGACCAATCGAATTTATGCATGTAGGTAAAACGATATTAGGTATAACGTTATTGCAATAACACATGTGTTAACACTTAAGTGCATATTATACACTCAACGGCAAGAGATCCTTAAATCTGTCGTTCAAACCGTTGAATCGATCATAATTTACAATTACTCTTCTATTTGTAACAAATTGTGGATTATAATTGTATACATAATATTATATACTATGAACAAAAAATTGTTACCTATCATAAAAGTAACATATTATGTATGGACAATATTACACTATTATCAATTTGTTATACATATACCTACACTTAAATTAATATAACTTACTATTTAATCGTGGTAACTTTCATCAGATATAGTTTCGTGGTATATTACAAATCCATATCAACGAATTGCATATATAAATATATAATGCATGATACAGTTGTGGTGTGCATTGTTCGTCTGTTCGAAGTTTATGCGAACGCACCTTAATGAAAATGTCGATTGCGCCACACGGTTGACAGCAATACAGTCTCGTAATGTGTGCTTGAAGGCGCGAAATGATAGTTGTAACATATTTGATAGCTATACGTATTATAATATATACACTTTAAAAAGCGATTTACCAACCATGATCATCCGATTTTTTTCTTTAATAATGCAGCTATTGAAAATCTGATTTCGGAATTTTTTAATATTATTCTTAAAGTTTGAGACAATATAATTTCAAATAGTTGAGATTATCTGTACGAAACGAAGATCGAGTGTCTCATGGATAGATAATTTTAATTCTGAAAAATTTAACATAACAAAATCAAAATTCGAACGAATTATTCAACGTCTTAGTATACCAAGAATGTCAATGACGATTGGTTGAGACGGTTTTAACACTTGAGTAAAATGGTAATTTTAAGAAATTTATATGATAATCTATCAATATTTATCATTTTATTAAATGATCCAGGAATAATAAATACTAGGTCTATTATATACTTTTGTAAAACCATTTTCAAGGCTTATACATTTTTTTTAAAGAATAAAAACATATTAACGACTGGGAAACTACTCGTTCAAATTCTGAAATAGGAGCATTAAAATTTAAAAAACTATTTACTAAAAAATAAATGTACAGTAAAAAAAAATATTTTTCATTTGAAAAAAAAGAAGTTTGTAACATCACAGCCCACAGGAAACTTTTTAGGTGGTACGAAAAATTTCAAAAATCTAAAATTCTGGTCTTACCGTATAATATTTAAAATTCTGAAAATCAGAATTCGAATAAATCAATTTTTAAGGGGAAATATAGAAGTAAGAAAATGTTTTTTGAATACCAGGCATATATTATAACAACACATCCAAACGCTATTGATGTATGGAGAGCGCGTGATACAAATAATATGATACGATTAAAATGTTTTGTCACGATTGACGCGGTAATACTAATATGTTTACGTGCGAAAAATAATAATAGCTTGTCCATAATATTATTATATTCTAACACAGCTGCCGATGATTTTAACGTATCCGATAAGTCGATGTACGCAATTTTCACGCGATAGTATAAGTCTTCAAAGTTACCAAAGAGTTAATAATAATCCAACCATTATCGACAGACAGAGCATATATATACACATAACATATATTTAGCATGATGGTACAGAATAGTGTTTCTCAATCTTCTTTCAACCGACAACTCTCAAATTAATAAGTCAACTCTTCATAATATTTTTCTTGTGTACCTACATGTATTGTGGGTATTATTGTAAATGTTGGCCAGTATCAAAAGAGTTGTGAACCGCTGTAGGTATGGGACGTCAAGTAGATAACTTTTTTTTTTCTCGAAGCTGTTCATCACTACATTGTACATCAGCAGAACGCGTATTTTAGAAATTTACTTCTATCGCTTTAAATAAAAACTTTAATCTATTTAATAGATAATTTATCAAGACTATTATTCATGTATATTACAAAATTCTATAAACTTAAAGTTGTTAAAACGTATAACAACTTTGTCAACTTGATCGAAAACCGTACAAATTTGAAAAAATGTATTGCTCATTTATATTAGATTTGGGTTTTGAAAAACGATAAAAGATTTTTATTGAAATAAATAACTGCAATTTCGGCTTTTTTGACTTTATGCGAGAAAACGAGCACGCATGCGCGCAACATCGGACAAATTCGATTATTCGCGTTTAGATCACCTGCCGCAGTAGACGGTCTGCCGGTTATAGAGGTGTTTTCAAATAACGGCTGCGGCATTGGCCAAAAATATAAATAGATACGCACACTAATCGCAAAAAAAAAAAAAAGACGATATAATAAATCATTACAGGCGGCGTATATTATTATGTAAATATTTTAGATACGCACTGCAACTAACACAGCTATAGCCGATGACTTAACGTGTGCGTATTTTGCCATGCAAATTTTTGGGTTTTTTTTTTTTATCTTTGTTTTTTTTTTCAACTTTTCATTCCGGTTTAGGAGGCGATCCTATCAAGATGCATCGGATGGAAATGGAGGTTATCCATTTCTCGTAAATCCGGAGCAATAAAACACCGTCAAGATTTGTTTCGAGTACCTACCACTTGTTGTTTTCCAAAACTTCGGCCTCCATCACCCCCCGATTACGCGGCGGTAGCTCACCGCGCTTCGTTTTTTTTTCTCGTCCTCTCTGCAGGACTTTAATACTTGTCTAAATCCGCACGATAATTCTCTTTTCTCTTGACTTGCATAACTTCAGTTATAATATGTGTATATATATATATAGATATACGCATACGTATATATGTACACGTGCGCTGGCGCGTGTGGGTGCGTCTGTATTCAAACAATAAAGCTCTTCTATAACCCTGTCCGATAACCCCCGTTCGCTATCTCTCTCTATCTACGTATACACGTATATATCCGTTTACTTTTTGTCTTTTTCATTCACCTAACCCCGGCGGTGGAAACAATGGTGCGGAGGCGGTGATCCTTTATACACAAAAGTTGGTTAGTATCTTAACGGCAACTCGCTGCGGACCACCGCCGCCTTTACTTTTATTTCAAACGTCTTCCGCGCACATTATATATATATACGCGTATGTACTGTTGCGCTTATAATAGTTGTATATATTATATAAATATAACGTATACGATGTATTTATGTACACGCAATATACATTATGCCATTATGCGTCGTGTGATGTACAATGCGCGCTCACACACACACACACACACATACGTCACATACGTGTTATAGTATATAGGTACGCTGTGTATAATATATACCTACATACTGTGCACTAGATGCGTGTGTTACGCCAATATCGACAAACTTTTAACAAATCCATTAGAAAACTCATCTGCCCGCCGGCCTCTGCAATACACGTGCGCGTTTCATAAAGTTCGTCGCGTCCAGATACGCATTATACAATCACGAGGCGTTGTATATAATAATATATTATATAGCTCTATATATATATATATATATATATATATATATATATAGTTATTCTGCGCTGTATATCACGCACATTAACGATATACAACATAGACACACACACGCACGCACATTATACATTCGTCACATCCGTAGAGTGTATATTATACGATTTTCGAGAGCGAAACGCACGCCGTATTATAATGTTATAATATTACACGTTATGCGTGCACATAGGTTCGTCTACGCTCGTCGTGCGCGATTCGTCGGTGGTGTTCGGCGGCGAAAATCGTAGGTGTTAATATTATGCACAAACGAATGACAACGGATAATCCCCAGGCTCTTGTGCACATCGTTTCACGACGCCGCCGCCGTTGCCAGTGTATCTGCAGTGACAGCAGCCGCACGTAATTTATAATATTAAAAAATATGTACGCGTTTAAAATATCGCACGCGTTTATTATAAATTATAATACGTATATACGACGAGCGCGACGCACATGTCGCGATTCTCACGCGGCCATAATCGCACTATGCGCGTTACGTCTATATTATAAATAATAATTATACAGTCGATGTAACTGCTACATAATATGTGTGTACCTACCACGTAATAATATTATGCCCGAAAATCGGTCGTCTCTCCGCCCTCGCCCGTAGTACACAGTTCATCGTCGGTTTGTCGTCGTCGTCGTAGTCGTATTACATATACCTACGGTTTTAGTATACGATTTTTATGTACCACATACATGAGCCGTCAGAAAAGGTTATTTATGTCGCGTTATTTTACATTGAATTCTATTACATCCGGCTTTGCGACGCGTGTAAACGTCCCGTCATGATTATAATAATATATTCATTTTCGCCCGCCGTAAATCTTTGTTGATCTTTTTCGGGCGTTTACGTGGCGGTACCTATAATACGACATGTGTATAACGACGAGAACCTAGTATAGGTATATATAGGTTATAGAACGCCGTGCCCGATAATTTATCGGGTATTTAAAGCCCGATCGACGGGGAGGGGATGTGATTAAAATTGTTCATGAAAAATTATCGTCTGCTGACACGCGTGGAAGGCTATACACACATCACGCCCCCACACCAATCAGTTACATAGTTACACTTTTTTTTATTTATTATTTAATGCCAATTCGACAATTTTATTGCATATCATTTAAGTCCAAAGATTCAATTATAATTATAATATTATATGCAAAGAATTCCTGAGGAGAGGACGACCAATTCGTTGATGTCCCCTCTCCATAAAATATGCCACCGAAGCTAATGACTGAAATAGATAATACCTACCTGCGTCGAGAAATAAAACTGTTACGCGTGAGTTCCGAATAAAAAATCCAATATTTATGATCTTTATATTATTGGTAATTCGTCGACGAAATACAAATCTGGACGGACACAGAAAATAAACTTTGTCCATTTTACGTATACTTACCGCGAACTGTGCAAACATAGATGCAAGTCCGAAAATATATTTTCCACGATTTTCCATACAGTATGTCATTGTTTTACGTGTAATTATATTATCGTAGTCAAACTACACGTTCATTTAGGAGTGTTTTTAACCATTTTTTATACAGAACCGATACGAATAAAGATTGTCATATTACAGCATCTCGCTTAGCCGCTTAGGATATTATTATACATATACCATACGAGTTTTTAAGTGAGAAACGAATGATGATGAAACGAAAAAAACGGTGGGACCCAGTTTGGATGACTTCTTTGAACACCTATCAATTCATATTTTATTACTGTCAGTGGCGTATATAAGTACAGCAGTTGTCGATAGACTTCGAGAAGACAAACCCAATGAAATTTTTTTTAATCTGGCGATAGTACAAATTTTATTGGTAAGGCACCGTAGTCATCGCAAAATGACGGACGACCGTAATGTACAATTATACTGAATAAATTACCGTACACCACTCATCATCACGTTTTAATCTATACAACTTTAACGGGTTTGTCAGCAGATTCTCAATATTCTCCCCTTTTCAATCTTACAATCGTAATATTTTCTCTAATTTCTAAAATATTTTTAAACCATAGAGGGTGTGCACTTTTACACTTTTTTTGGATTTCGTAGCCTATTCATGCGAATGTTAAACGCGCACACCGGTGTTTAACGTTTTATGCTGATAGGTATACCACCATAAATATAATTTGTATATTACATAGAACAAATTTACGACCTACCTACCGTTTTATTATTGTTATTATACGTGGCAGTCGGTCTGTGGCAGTTTTTTTTTCGAAATAAAATATATTATTTTTCATTCGTTCGTGCTCAAATCGCATGCGAAACCACTCAATTTTTAACCACACATGCATATATATATATATATATATATATATTTAACATTACAATACATATTATTAAAATTTGATATCGCGCGTTGGTACTCGTGTTCAATAATAATAATTGTATAATATTATAACACAAATAATTTTTCGCCATAAAATAATTAGATTGCCATGACGAAGTTTAATTAATCTTTTATCAAACGTCTCGTGGCGCAGATAGTAAAAAATAAAACACGCCACTTTAATTGTTTTCACGGAGGTTTTATATAACATTCATTTATCATTTCGTCTCGACAAATCGTATTGTATTTCTCTTTTTATCAAAGTCACATACACTCATATACACACACACACACACACACACACACACACATGCATACGCTCGCGTCACACACTCACACTCGCACGCGCAGTCGCGTTGAAAGTAATAATACGGACGAGAACGTATTTTTTCGTTTGACATTGCGACGTATTCATATACTTGCTTACCTACTCGACAAAATGACAAAATATATAATGGTGTTGTTCAAGTCAGTAGAGGAATTCAAATTAATTTGATATTATATAAGCTATATACGAACGAGTAGCACACGCTATTGAAATGTTTCTTTAAAAAAATAATAATAATTTTAGTAACACACGCTTAACGTTACTGGAAAATGCCAAGACAGTTCAACTTAATAGTAATAATAACCATTGTAACGAATGTAAGACTATAAAACTAATGAAATTAGTTAGTTATTTCGATTTACGCAATACTGAATAAATGCGCATGACCACGAAACGACTCGATGGTGTAATCAATACAAATATCGCAGGTCAGACGATTTTTCCACTTAAAAAAAAAAAAAAACTATTTTTAAAGAAATATATCATATTTTATGGTATACATATTTTAAAATTCAATCACTGTTTACAAAAAAAAAAAATTGAACGCCGTGACAACAATGCTTTAATTTGTTTCGAAGCACTACAAATAATTAACATATTATATTCCTATATAACGTTGACGACTTGACAACTATTAAGACACTTGTGTAATATTAATAGAGAACAATAAACTATTTAGCGCGTATAGTGTGTATTATATGAACAATTCGTGTCGTTGAAAGGTTTTTCTTTCTATTTTAAGGAACTATCTAATAAACACTGTCAACTATAGGTCGTTGACGAGGCGTGTTAAATGACAATAGCAATTCTACGATATTCTACAAATTAAAAAAAAAAAAATTTTTATGTTGCGTTTTAATCTGTTCGATTCCCAAGTACGCACTAAATGATAATGTTATGATAGTCACTGACCCGCGTGACCGTCAATCGACGCTACTGCTGCTGCTGCAGTACCGTCTCGTCGTTTTCGCCAAAAAAGATTATAGAAAACGGAGTCGTTCGTAAATGCGAGTCGCAGACGTGGAATACAATAATAATAATAACAATAATAATCATTTATAAGAAATCCTGGGTAAAAATATTGTACTCAGCCGCGTGTATATAGACGACGCCTGCGAAACGAAAAAATACGAAGCGTATTATTATACAGAAATGGTAGTTCAACTCTCCGCGCGAACATATTATCGATATCAACACGGTCGTTTTCTCCAAAATTGTCGAAGTTTGTTCCAAACAATTGAATAGATATCGGAACGCGGAAAATTCGATAACACGCGTAATATAGGTAATATACGCACGAGACGGAATACATATAATGTAACCCACATTATAATAATATATCGTTTGGACTTTGGGGAGGTATTAATAGCGACTTATGCGTGTGGGTATAGCGGTGGGTTGGTATAGGTGCGATAGTGTGAACACGAGACCAACACCTCCTGCAGAGCGTACCTATTGTACGTTTGTGTGTAAGTAATATATATTTATATATATATGTGTGTGTGTGTATTATGTATAGCGTATGTATTATAAAGGTGTATAAAAACGGAGGACGACGTATAAGTTTTTGCGTTAGGATATGAAATTGTGGTCGGATTTCAGACTCGATTAAAATCGTACTACAGTGTGCATGTGTGCAAGTGTGCACGTGTGCGCTCGCGTGTGTGTGAGTGTGTGTAATTGCGATCGCGGTGATGACTTAGGCTTATGTCGGTCGTATAATAATAAAATTGTATGTAAGTACCTACCTATAAACGCGTTCACAGTAGCGGGCGGACGAAGATTTTTTTTTTTTTTTTAAGTATGTGAACGTGACGAATCCACACGGAAACACGTCTTGTCGACAAATCAAGCCCATTGCTATTTTTACAATCGCCTGTTCTTTTTTTCTTCTTCGAAAAACAATAGTCCAATTATCAAATAATATTCGCCGTTGTTGCAGTGCTGGCGGCAAACACATATAAAAACACTTTATCGATTGCCTTATATGGAACCGTCTATGGATCTATATAACACATACACAGAAAGAAATATCACAGTTAAATTAATGATAATCTAGATTAAATCAATAAAATAATGGTTAACATAGGGCCAACAGGGAGTTTGTTATTATGAAAATTAATATTTTGTTGATACAACAACATTTTTCCCTGTTAATTTAATGAGTAAAATATATTTACTTTATTAATCATGATGACGTTGACGAATAACAATAAAATAACATTCACAGCTCGTACGTACGTGATGCATAAAAAAAACTACGTGTGATTTTGCGTTTTATAAGTTTAATTATGACGTTTCATATTACTATATTGTATTATTCCAAATAAAGTACCCGCCTAATATTTGGATTTAAATCACGCAAAAGTCTTGATAAAAATTGTTTTTTTACGAGCACTTAAAATTTTAAAACACTTTATACACTTATACACGTTCAGTAACACGAGCTCCGAATGCGATGATTTATCACTGCCTTCCGATTTAATGACACCCATGCTACTGCAACGGACCACCCACTTTACCGTTTCGCCCCGACCACCGTCATCGCTGGCTTACAATTTCATTATTACTACCGGCTATTAACCACCATGACGAGTAGGCAGGTAGTTAGGTAGGCAGGCAGGTAGGACCCAACGCCGTGGCACGTCATCGTCGGACGGTGTTACACGATAAACAGCGGTGAGCTTTCGCCTCCTCGTCGTCGCGCCCGCAGTTCATCTATGAAAAAATATAACTATGATCTGATCAAGTCGATCGAAATACGTTTTCGGAACGCTTTGATAACATAGTGATGACGTGAATCAGGGCCGTAAGATGGAACGTTTCGCATGAAAACATGATATTATTACAACTCGATATCATCATCGTTATTATTATTAATATTATTATTATAAAGATCGACGTGATTTATTTATTTTTCATAAATAGACAGTATTAACGTTTTCATTTTAAATGACATATTTATTCTCTGCGATTCGTATAAAATACTACCTATACATATTAATATATACTCGAGTACGGGCTTAAACGGGACCCGGTCAAATAATAGTGGCGTGTGTAAAAGGCTTTCTCACTTGTAATATAATAATAGTAATAAAAATAATAATAATAATAAAATGAAGTTCCCGTCAGGCGCCGACACGCACTGCCGGGACGATAAGTCGTTTGTTTTCGCGACGTTCTTGTCTAAATGCTGTAAAATCTTAGGACGTAACGTTATAATTATACATTACGTTTTCAGACCGGGCGATGCTATAATATCCTCCCAGACACTGATTTTTTTATGACCTATTATATTATGTCTAGAGTTTAGAATTTATATCCAATATAAAATAGTAGAATGTCATGCATTGAATTTTGTTAAATTTTGTAAATATATGATAAAATATTAAATTTTACATTAATCAATAGTTTTCAAACTATATGATATAGTTATTTTATAGTGTTAAACAAAATTTAGTGGAAAAACCGAAATTATTTTTAAATAAGTTAAATTAATTTTGTTTGTGTCAACTAAATCGATACCATTTTTATTAAATTTTAAATTTTGTTCTTCAGAGACAAAATTCAACAATATTAGCTTAACTTATGATGTGGCGCATATAATTAATATATACTACTTACATTCATTGTGTTCAAATGTTATTTCCGAAACGTGCATTTTTCATGTTTAACTTTTGGAAAATATACATAATGAAAATAGCGGCAATATGAGGCTATTAGTGAACACTATACCATAAACCATAAACAAATATTTTGTGAGGGAGGACGTTGAAAAAAAAAACAATTTACCTAATATTCCTGTACTATAATATTATTAATATTGTTATAACTGCCACGTCATTTTGATTTTTACGGTTACCATACTCAAAATTTGACGATAAAAAAATATCCTTTAAACGCACAATATAGCTTTTATAATAAACTATAATAATTATGATTACTATAATTATAAATATGATTTTAAACTATAATTATGTAGTTTTATAAAATGTCTAAAAAAAATATAGTAATAGTGTCAAAGAATAATTATTATTATTTCACATTTACAAAATTAGTTATGCGTACACCCCAACCAATGTCGCCCCGAAAAGAACTATAAAGAATATAATATACATCTATATTTTAAAATATTGATAAAATTCAATAAATAATTGTTCATTGAATTAGTCGATGCACTAAACTATTGAAGGAGTAAGACCGCGATCGTGTATTACTGTATTATATAATACCGATGCCAAAATATATACAATTTGGTCGTAGAAATGAATAGGTAGTAATTTTATTTAACATGTTATGAAATAGTTTAATAATTGTATTCCGTTAGACACCTATATAATATAATAATATGTAATGTCGAAAAAAAGACGAGTTTGACACCTGCAATAGCAAACTCTATAATAAGATATATTAATTCTGTTAAACATGATATTTTGTGATGATAACAAACTTTGTTTAAAAACGTCAACTTTAAAATTACTTTTAGTTTTGTTACTATTATTATTATTATTATTATTATTACCATTATTACGATTATTAATTTATTATTACTGCTATTGTTGTTATTGTTGTTATTATTACCATATAATATATTATTATAAAAACGTATAATATAATGAATGTTGGGCTTAAATAGGTGCCGAAATAACTTTGTGACGATGTACGTTATATCGTGACTTCCAGTTTACTACATTTCGTAATTGAAATGTTAGTTTATCATTATATAGTAAATCGAAATGTGCTTAGGTATACTATATACATTGGAAATCAGTTAAGTTCAAAGTGTGGTACATTTGTGAGAGAGTTGATCAATGTTACATAGTTTAATACAATATGTAGGCAGTGTATATACAATTACAGACTATTATTAGTTTCAAAACTTTGTCATTGAAAGATGCAGTTTTCTTTCTAAAAGGCATTAGATATCGATTGTTGAACATAATTTTTCGACAGTATGACACAACAATGTAAGCCACATGTGTAATCCGACATCAGTGCAATTGAATTAATCACAAAATAATGTAATTAAATATTATCGATGGTACATTATCATATTAAATCATTTATTTTACTAAAAGACAATATAATATTTTAGTCTTGAAAAACAAAAAAAAAACTAAGAAGAAAAACAAACATTACGCAGATGTATTGTAGTAGTTGTGTGCCGTAGTTCTAACGAATAAACATTTCCCCCTCATATTTCTATATTGTTTATTATTTTTGAATTATTTCGAACTACAATTTTAGTCTACGTCCAATGTATGTTCTTAATGAAATATATGAACACGTGTGTATTGCGTCATTTGCGCTCTACTTACCAACATGCATTTGTATAATAGTGTGGTCCGCATAGGATTTCTGAAATATATATTATAACAATAACGATGATAAAGTTCAAACAGACATTTTTTTTTTAATTTTACGAAGTTAGTATACTCAAATTAATATACGATTTTCTTCTGTAGCAATCGAATTTAATTATCTACTAGTTCCTATAGTATACTCTTGACTCGCATGCGTGTACGTACGATTTGATGAATCTCGATTTTTCATTTAACAAAACATCGAATGTGCGTTCTCAAAAATCGAAAATTTTTTCTAAAGATTACGGTTGTTTTTACATTGTTTTCTATTACTTTTATTGTAAATATAAAATTACAATAAACTTCATAAAGAAATAGCGTTTATATAGCACTGCCGCAATATTGTTTGGTATGCTAAACGAATATAATATAATGTGCACCACATAAGTATTCCGCATACACACAAATATTTTTATGATTATTACATGTTTATGGTCACACAGCTGACTCGGAAGTAATACGACGACGATATAACAAAGCGGTTGTTGGATTTCTGCTGCTACGTCGACGGAAAAATCGAATATTCGAATGCCGATGACGGTTTGACCGCCTTTTGTATAACAATATATATACAAACATCGCGGTTGCGTACATGAGGAATTAGGAAATAGATGAATTCGCGGTCCATTAAACTTGTGGCGAGACGAGCGCACGAAAGTTTTTCGAATGAATTTACCGACCTGAATTATTCTTCGACGAAGGCTATTGTAACGACGACGACAACGACGTATTATACGTAGGTACGCAGAGAGATGCATTAAAGCAGTGCATTGATTTGCATCACAATAGAAACAAATTTCAATTGTGGACGTACGACAACTATAATATTATATATATGCGTCCATTCGTTCCGCCCACCTTTATATACATATCATACATATTATATTGTGTACAATAAAAATAATATTAAATTATTTATTAGGTAGATATATACAAATGTACGTTTCATTTGAATTCCGATTACTGGATAACACTGTGGAGGTATCTACAGATGTTATTACGAAGCAATTCAGTGATATCAATAGAAATGTCAAAACTTAATTATGTGCCTAATAATGACAAATTTATATTAAATAAGCCATACAAGTATCTGCATATAATATTTGGTAAAAAAAACAAATAAACACGGATTAAAATGAATGATGAAAAATCAAAATATAAAATCCTGACGGCAATCATAAAAAAAATAAAAATATCAAGGAAAGTAGAAACGATTAAGAAATAAAGAAATTTAGAATGTATAAAAATACATTAACGACCACACTCACCTTACACGCGGTTACATAATAAGCTTACCATATGTGCGGTTAGAACTTAGGTGAATGCTCAGATTTAATAGTTGAGATAAAATGTAAACAACCACGGTTTTCAATTATATATGGCCCGAATTCATTACTATTTAATAAACTACTCTTGTTCGTCTATTAATGAGTGAGTTTTTGTTTTTATTAGTTTTTTTTAAATTTCGAATGGATAGACATTAAAGAATATCAAATTGCGCTAGAGTGCTCACGAGACTTGGAAATTCAGTGAGTGGTGACAGAGTAAATTGAGAAAATATTATTGTGCTTCCGTCATCAATATCGTGACGCCATTGATGTCGTATGCTTTTGATCGGTTCTACAAAATCGAGTGTGCTAAAATCCCCAAATTGTTTACGCCCGCGTGTACGGGTGAGAATTGTCCATCCACGGATACGTCTCAATGACACCACGATCTACTAAGCGAGGATTATACTTAACTATATATACATTGAAAGAGAGAGAAAGAGTCATGTGCAATCCCGGTTTAATGGTTTATTCTCGGCACCGTATATATATATAATATAACACAGTCGCTCGAATGCCATTATAAACGGTTTATACCTGACGAATATACCGACAGTACGTATGGTAAGGTAATACTCTATATACATATTATTTTTGTATTATTCCTTAGTGACCCGAAACGTATATTTTTCCGAGTTTACTCATACGTACTGGATGAGGTAATCGAATTGAAAAAATCACAGAGTTTCACACCGCCAACACTGTAGATATTTATGAAACATACATAATATTCAGTGCAATCTGCAACGATGGATAATGCGCTCTGCGTAGTACACTATATTATTATATCTGCATGTGTGCTCGTTTATACTGTGCGCGACAGTTTCCGGAAAGCGCGCAGGCTGGTACCGAGACCGTATAAAAAATATATAATATTTGCATATTATATAATATGTATTTTTGTGGTGATATTATTATTATTATTATTATTATTACTAGTCGACGGCAACGATGACGACAAAGTCTAAACGACGGCCCCAGGGAAATTGAAAATAAATAAAATCAACTTGCAGTGAACGCAGAACAGCTAACACCACCGCGGCCGCCGCTAACTGGATGACGAACAAACTTAGAATTGCTATCTCCCTCCCCCTAACAACTTACTAACCTCGAAGAAGTGCAATAGGGTCGAGTATGACGGAAAAATCGAGAAAATTCTAGATCTACGGCGCGTATTGCTGCCGCACTGCATTCTTATATATCGACATCGTCGTCTATTTGGTAATCGCATTCCAATTGGTTCGTATAGAATTGCAACTGCAGACCGATCCAGCCCTGAATGTGGGTAATAGTCCTGGAAACAAGTGAAAATTGATAAAGAGCATGTGTGATTGAGTTTAAGTATAGCTACGGTTTTAAATATAGTCTTGTAATTTTGGTCGACACTCAATAAACTTTAAATTAATACTGAACTCTCAAGAGATTATTGCGTCAACACCACAGTATACAACATACTGCGCAGAGTATAATAATTATTTATATAACCATCTGCCGTGTAAGAAACACGTCATGATGTTATTATCATTGAAACCGTCAGACGATTGATATTTTATAAGCACCGTTCGAAGAGAAATATTTTAGTGACGATCAATCAATCCGAGAACATATTAAAAACCTTTTGATATGAAAACCGTGTTCACTATACAGTGACACTACGCGAATAATGTATTATGATGTCTGTTGATCGACAACTATTGACGGAGAACATTGAACGTATTTTAACTACAGTCACTGGATAAGAATTAAAAAGTAAGACATTAATATATTATATAACTGCTCGAATCGAGAAGGCAATCCAAGTTATAGATAGTTCAACGTGTGACACAATATTGACCCGATCGTTATGATAATATTATTTGGATATTATCTGGCAGTTGTATGATAATTGAAAGGAATAGGGTTTTAAATAAATGTTACGGTCTTAAAAAATGATTGTTTTAGAAACGTGTGAAAAAATATACTATGTAAATACCTTGTACGTATTACAATCAATTATACGAAAATCAATAATTTATTATTGTTAAAATAATCTTAAAACGCGGTCTCTTTCGACCAAACATTTGGCATCACAAGTACTTTACAATGTAGCGTAGACCCAGTGGAGTTTTTTTCTGAAAGTTTAACAACAGACTTCCACAAGCGTTCTGTACATTGTCTTACTTTGAAACAAAGTACGATAGATGGTTAAAATAGTAAAAGTTTTTGAAATTATTTTTTTCTTAAACAGGCTATACATAATTGTATTCAACTAATAGAAATAATACATCGTAGTGAGTATGGTTAAAAATATTCTATTTTTAAATAATGTTTTTATAGACATAAAATGTATATAACGTTATGGTTATACTGTTATATTATTGTAGGTACTATAGCTGATACAGGTATGAAAATTAAATAAAGACCGTATTCATCAGTAAGGTAAATAAATCATTTATTCACAAAAACGTGCATATACAATATATACGTATTATACGGTTTAGAAAATTCTGATACGATGGCATGGATAAATAAAGTCCTATAAATGTTATGTAAATAACATTTCATATAAATGTATAACATAATAATTATATTTTTTTTTTGCTGACAAACGTTGGGCAAAATTGCTATCCTTTTAAAAGATTTTTTATATCGAATACGTCGAAAATCGAAATTTTCTCGAAAAACACTGGGCGGGGTAATGTTGATAAATTAAAATCGTATTCGATTATTCAACTAAATTACCATTCCCTGAAATTGCAGTGTACTGTCCTAGATGTGTTTTGATACAAAACACAAACGTGCACCGTTATACAAAACGAAAAGGTTTATTTGAACAAAGAGTAAGTAGAAAAAAAAACCTAATAGACCAGAGGTGAGCGAAAAATAAAATAATTTAAATTATGTATACGCGTATGCATAAAATATCACTACGAGTAACCACGGCGAACGATGACATGGAATTTTTTTAAGACTAAACGTAGGCATCGTGTATATTTTTACCTCACAACACGCCTATTACCGTGTTGTGATAAATTAACGATTATTTTCGAATTCTAAATATAATTTTAAATATTGGTTTATCCTGCCACCGTAATACAAAATATTTTCTAGCAGTATTTTACGAGCTATATTATGATGTTTATTTTATAAACAACTTGAAAATTCGTTCGATTTGATTGGAAATTTATATTTTTAGAAACGAATCCGATACTCATTCAAATATTTGCATACTCTATACACTAAACTCGTTATGTATATTCACTATTATAATAGCATGATATGTGAATAAATGGCTTTAATTCATGTTGTCGGGAGTTTATTATTATGAGTGAATTCGATTTCGTATAATATTATACTTACGCGAATTTTAGTGCTTATAACAAGAAACCATATAAAACTCATGCGCATTAAAGTAAAAATAAAAATATAAAAACGTTTTATCCATCCTATTATAACACATTTTATCACATTTAATTATTCGATAGCATTTTTTCGTTTAATTTTGCTTTTTAATTGATTTAATTAATTATTATTTACTCGTATTTTTTATTCACCGTTTAAATTAAATTTTCTCCGGGATTTCAACGATCCGTATTAATTTGGTTATGTTTTACTTAATAGTATTATGTCAGATAGTGAATACACTTTTTTTTTTTTTTTTTTTGATTTATTTTCTGTTTTATGTTTATGTTTGTAGAATTCGTTAATTACAAAAACACATAATATGCCAGTTTTAAATCTAAAATTAGGTAAGAAGAGTATTATTATATATAATATTATAATATAAGGCGTAATGTGGTTTATAGCACTATACACTATGAGTGTCATATAATAAATAATTTCGTTTAAATGTAATATATTATTATTGTTATGACAGCTTATTAAATTTGTCTCGGAATAAAATATGAATTTTTATATATTATATTAACATAGAAAACTGATCTTTTACGCAGTTAAAAATATTGTACTTATTACATTAAAAATGTTTAATATCTAATATTTGTGAATATTTGTGGCATTTCGTTAAAAACTCGTCGAACCCTACCGTAATGTTACTGGTTGTGGAAACGAAGGATTTTAATATCAAATACTTTTGACAATTTTTTTATTTATATTGCAATGATTTTTTGACGATATCTTACATCTTTTTATGTAATAATAATATAATATATAGTGTAAGTATATTAAATGCCACAGACAAAATTCATAAATATAAACAGGTAACGTACGTTTAATGATATTTTGTTGCTATATTTTATTTTATTTTTAATCAAAATGTTAAAACTTAAAAGCTTTGCCTGGTGAATTTTTACTAATAATTTTTTGTCATATTTATAACATCTACATGATAAAATATAATAAGTTTTTATCATAAAAAGGTATATTAATTGCGTTGTATTATTAGGAGCAGTGTACATTAAAGGCGGGGGTAAAGCACGCCGTTATTATTTATACATACTCGTATTTTAGGTACTAAATACATGTATATAAATTAAAAAAAAAAAAAAATGTTACTATGCCGCTAATAAAATGTCATCATTTCTATATTATATAAAAAAATTTCCGAGTATATTATTTGTTGAATAAATATATACTATACATATATACATAATAATACTTTATAGGTAGTTAGTTTTTTTTTTTTTTAATGAAATGCAAAATAAACATTTTCCCAAGCTGCCGTCATAATCAGTACTTTAGCCTTATTTGTTTTAAACGTATCTCTACGTCAGAGAGTGAATTCGGGTAGGTACGTCAATGAAATATCACAAAACAGTTTTCGAAAAATATAGGTCAAAAGTAAAAAAAAAAAAATTAACTTAGAACGCAAATACCGACGCCTATACAATAATAATATATATTATTATAAATAGTTACGTACTCCTACCTAATTCGGCGAAGACGCAGATTAGCTACCTACTGTTTATATAGGTATTATATTAATCGCAATTCGCATTAATAAAAACATTTATTTTTAACGTCCGACCATATTTTAATATGTATTAGTCAAATTGAGTGTAAATAATAATATACATATTTAGTGTGTAACCGATTTGAGTCGATCCACCATAAATAATTCATTAAGTCCGTGCGCCGGTTTCGACGATATATTATTATTAGAATATAACGACGTTTTAATGTTTATAATTATTATATATATATATATACGTTCAACCGCAGCCAGCGACGAAAATAATACGTTTTTAATCAATCTCAGCTACTGTAGACGAACGCAAGTTTTCGGTCGCCGCCGCTGTCGTTGCGGTTTTTCATATAGGTATGGCATTACCTGTGCCGTGGCAAACAATGTTATATACGTACCTTAACCGACACGCGCCGGACAGATCGATAATTATTCCATTCACAAAGCTGGAGATCCATCCGATGTTATACGAACTATAACGGTCAATATCTGTAATACCCGCCGTTTGGCTACAAACTATTTTCGAACTCTATCGTATGTTCGAAAATTTAACGTTGTTTAAACCATATTATGATGCGTGTTATCCATTACTAATACCGCGGTTGTAATAGGCCTGGTAAATCTACCGCCGCCAATAGTATAATATGGCGTCGTATTAACGGCTTTCATGCCGAAAATATTATTAAACAGGGCGGTCGCGTAGTCTTTGAGGATTAAAATAAATTCACGCGATACAGTTGACCGTGACTTTATTCTTGCAAGAACTCTCGAGTCGTCGGGTGTGACAAATGCACATCTACGTTTTGACTTAGATCATATGCATCTCCAATAGAAAACGGTTTATTAATAATAATCTTCAGTTCAGCGTCGACTTTGTCTAAAGATTTATCTGATGCACCACAAGGCGATGTCATATCGGTCCGCTCTTTTTCGTTTTATTTGTCAATTAAATTATAGTAAATTTACGATAGCAGTTTTGTAAAAAAAATATATTTATTTTATTCACGTAGAAAACATTAAAGATTTTTTTTATCGCTCTGCGTCAAACCCCAGTCAAATCGTCCGCTGACTAAAAATTTACAACAGTAAAAATATTTAATAACTCTCGGTCCCATTAAGCACACACATACTAATTACCTGCAAAATATCACCTGTCACCTGTTTAAGTACGAGCGGGTGCAATCACTCACGCGTCGAGGTCGTTCAGTTACGATTAATTAAGTTTAATTTACATGGGACACGATGATTTAATAAACTGAGCTCTTTGTGACGACGGCGGCGTCGGCGGCTTGGTAATGACGACGTGCGGCTGACGAACGCGAAGAGGACTACAATAATAAAATAAAACATTCTATTCGGAAAAATAACAGTGACACAATATTTATAATATATTAAGTGTCAGATAAAAAATGCCTCACCAAGAAGACCGTAAGCTGGTAATCCGGAAAAATGGTTTGACGATAGAAAAAATGTTATTAGCATTAGTACGTTACGGCTAATTGAACGCAAAAAATAATCCACTTTTGAATTTTTTCCATAATGACCTTGAAATCACGCTAAAAAATAATTTTTATGTCTGCGTCTAACACGTAAATGATTTGGCATAGTATATTTGTCACGAAAACTCGTACAACAACGGTAGTTGGAAGCTATGGAAAAAAAAAATGATAAAAAAAATTTAAAAAGCTTTGTTGTGATTCCTGTTTACATGTGTTTTCACGGATAAGTGTCGGTAGTGGTGTATTTAAATATACATTTTAGTATTATACTAATTTTCAGATTTCTATTTACATTTGAATTGTGCGTTGTGTGGCCGGTCTTATTCGTTCGGTTTTTAATGTTTTTTGTCGCTCTATAAAAAAAAATAGAGTAATTATTTATTTTAGTAAAATAAATAATTATGCTCCTACTTTTCATAGTTATAATATGATTTTAATTTTATAAATTACAAAATATTTTCCTATATTTTCAAGTGTTGCATAATATATTTTTATTGTCCACCTCTAATTTTCCATGCCGTTCAAAATGTTATCCCATCATGATAATATAGTATTTAATATTCATGTCCATTTTAAATTAGTTATTTGACGTTTTCCACGTTAGTTAAGAATTTCATCAAAATTGTATGAGTTACATTATACAGGTATAACTAAAATCTAAACTACCATAATATAATACCGATTACGGGAAAAACTAATTTTAGCGGAGAAAATAATTTCGAATATATAGCCAGTATAGTCACATTACATTTTCGACAGAACATTGCATTAATACAACACATTATACGATAATTGTGTATTCTCATCGCCAAGGAAAACAATGTTTAGTAGAGAAAATTACATAAACCACCAACACCGTTTAAATTAATTTATATATGATAATCTGCAAAGATGATTAAAATCAAAAACAATTTTTCCGTTCATCAAGTTCAAATATGTATTTATACAAACACAAAAAAAAACATTATTTAATTTCTCACAATATGTTTAGGTCTTGGATAATATTAATTCATCTGTGGTCCTTAGGTATTATATAAATAAATGTTATTGATAAAAAATTAACCGAAATTCGTATATTTTTTGTACTTAATAAATTAATAATATAATGTGTATGTGTATGATTAAAATTTAAAAAAAATAATTTGTATAATATTTAATGATTAGGCAACTTCGTTGTGTGCTTGTCGACTGCATATTTTATTCATTATTATTCAATAGTAATAATATTTAATAGTCTAAACGCCGTATCTATCATAAAAATGATATTTTTTCAATCACTTTCGATTTTTTTTATAATTTTACACTTGCATAGTGACTGTGAAGTATAGTGCGGCCACTATTATACTTCAGTTTCTATAGCGTGACAGTATATTTTAAATTACTTTTTTCATTTGAATACGTCATCACTTCAAAAAACACCAGTTATTAATTTCCAACAACAATTAAGTAAATAATCATCAATAAACACTTCTAGAATTCAAAAAAATGTACTGGTAAAAAAAAATCCAAATCAATCAAGATGAAGTTCTGTCACAAGATATCCCTTTCCATCGCATCATCCAATCATTGTAATTCTCAAACATAGATTTACTCGTTATTTTTTATTGCAGATTATAAGTTTTCTCATTTATACTTGATAAATAAATAATAATGAAAAAAAAAATATACGATTTTATTTGCTACAGAATTAAACAATCATTATTTATTTCTTAAACAAATATTATCACGGCATTTTAAAACCATATACTTATATAAAATGTAATCTCTTTTAATTATTATTTTTTTCTTTACACGATTTAACTTATTATTATTGTTTGGTAGGTATTACATTTTTAATATTAAAATATCAATTAATATTATAATTACCCCATATTAATTTGAATTTATTAATGCGCAAAACTTACTCTGAATAAAACATTATTATCGTGTATTGAAACGCCACTTATAAAAGTATATGTTACATAAATTTACTTGTAATAATGTATTAATGGATTGAACGTCAAATTGTGCTATATTTTTTGAAACTTCTTCTTCCATTTTTTTTTTTTTTTTGACATTTTCCATTATCTGTAAAATGTAAATTGAATAAAAGTATACTTGGTTCCTTGGTTAATATAATTATCAAGAAGAAAATAAATAATCTTGTTAATGTGTTAAATGAAGAATATATTTTCATTTTTAATTGTATTCGTTTCATTCGTAAAATAGAGGAGTACACGTACAAGATCTTATAGGATTTTCTTCGTAATATTTAGAAGTTATTATTATTTATTTAGCTTTTTCATAAATGTTGTTCTTTAAGCGCTAATATATACAAATAAAACATATACCTACATCGTTTATTTAAATAACTTTAAAAGGCGACTAAACAATTTAAGGATAAATTTTAATTAAGTTGAACTTTATAGTTCATTAGTGCTGCGTAGGTTATTTTTAAGCAGACAAAGTAATTAAACATCGGTGACATTTTAATGTTCAAATTGCTTTCACAATTTATCTTTGGATTTTCAAATAATCCCTCTATCGCAGAGGTAAAGTTAGAAATCAGAATTAAATTCAGGACGAGAAATCAGAGTGTTGTTCAAGCCTTCGGGTCATATCATACTTCCGTGTGCATATTTAAAAAATAACAAGTCCGTTAAAATCTTATACACAAATGATTTATGCTTAAAAATAAGCGTATTTGCTCCCGACTTAAAGCAAAAATACTTGTAATTGGAACAGCAATCTCGCTCATAATTACATTTGCGAAATTATTCGGTATAAGCGCTCTTCGTTTAAATTATGATGATGAAAATAAACGCAACTGCTTTATAGGTAATAGACATTTTACTGTTGCTATTGACACTTTCCAATAACAGAATAATATTATAATTTTCATGATTATTGTAACGTTATCCGTGATATCTATGTATAACTACACTTTTTAGTGAATTCGTGTATTTCTGTCATGTCCAGGTGAAGTACTCCGAGTATTGTTAGATGTATATTAAGTCATCACACTGGACAATATAATTGGTGTATCGAGGTGTATTACGTAGCGGTCAATAAAACTAAGATCAGACTTGAGTATAATATGCAATGCAATTATAACTACTTATTATCATACATTTATAATAATTTAATGTTAGTCTATTTTTTTAAATTTAAAATTATAGTAGATAATCAAAAGTATTTCTGTTAAACTATGAAAACTATATAATTATTTGATTAAAGATTTTAACAAGGTATTAAAATTATACGTATTTCTAAACAAAGAATTAAAGTTATCTTAAATAAATCTTATTTATATTTTGAAGATAAAATATAATAAATTAAAATGCTTTATTATAATCCATATTTCGAGGTGTATTCAAAGCTTTTTTGAACATTTTATTAATATGATTGGCTTAAAGAAGCAATCCCACGCAGTCTTAATTATTACCAGTATTTTTTTCGAGAATTTAAATATACATTTATATAATAATGTATTAAAAACTGTCCTGCGTTTTCTCTTTGTAAAGCTCGGTTCACAATAAAACTATCATCCCTTACAATGTTTACAATATACGCGTATAATAAAAATAAATAATATATATACATGTACAATGAACATATTATAATATAATATTCATATTTATACCTCTTCAGGTCATCATTTACATAATATATGTATATCATAATACGGGAGTGTTGTGTTAAAAGAATACAGCCAGTGAAACTTCGCGCGTATATATGTAATACATAACTGCATACCATACGTTACAATAATATTAAATGCACTCGAGGACTATACGTATACCGTACACCCACATGCTCGATTTCACGTGAATACGAAACTATATATTATACAACTTTTTCTTTTGTTTTTAATTGTGATTAATATTGTTTTATTTTTCTCGCAAACTGCACGCGACGATAATTATTATTATATTGCTATTAATATTATCATTATCGCAACACTTGCATTGCCGCAGTAGCACACATCTAAATCGTCATAGCGTACCTAAAATATTAAATTAACTCATTCAGTGTACCTGTCTATAATTGAATGAACGTAATTCATTTCATAATGTTTCCGTCAAGCACGCACACAGAAACTTAAAAAATGAAAAGTTTACACAATACAACACGTTATTTCTTAACACTCTTTAACTGTTTTGATATAATGCCGCGGAAATATTGTATTAATTTTTTATTTAAAGACAAAAACCACTTGCCAATTAAGTGCTGTGAGAAAATGTATTAATGAGTTTTCTTTTTAATTTTCACGGGTGGAGAAGAGTTTGACCCGCGAAATGGTTTCCAATGTTTCCATCATTCATCATTTATGCTATACCGTAGTAATACATTATAATATTATATAATTTTCAACAAAATATGTAAGATTTATTAAAAGCCCGGATTAAGACTTTCGATGGTCAGGAGTCGATACTATTGGTCGTTGGCCACTATTAATGGAAAAACAATTTTACAATAATTCTGTTCTTATGCCTATTTGAAAATTATTTTATATTGACTGAATTATGACATAATTCATTTTTGAGAAATAATACGTATCAGTTACCTATATTACCTTATATTAGGTATATAGATACTACCTATTCGTATCATAAAAATTGGATTTATGGTTTTACTCTCATTAAATTCAAAGTAAAATACTAAAAATCAACAAAATCGCATCTATGGCAGTAATTATTATTTATAAATATGTATGCCAATAACATATTTATGGAAATATTCGACAGACATCATCCCATTTGATACAAAATAAAAATACTGGGCATATCCATCATATCATATTATATCATATCTAGGTGTGCATTTTGGTTGAAAAATAACTATACATTAAGTAGGAATCATAAGAAAGAAAAAGTTAATCTGTCCGTTAGTTCCGTCAAATTGCGTCGGTTAAAATAACTCCCTCATCCTGAAATCCTACATAAATCGCAATGTATACCTACGTTATTATTAATAATTTATTGTGCGGAAGAGCTTTCTCCGAGAGCTTCTAATTTACATTACTAAAACAAGCTGATATACGGTAAAAAGTAACATTAACGGCAGTCTAAATATTTTCAGTGATGTGCTCGTGATTTTCAAGATCAACCGTCGATTCACACGCACTTTGGGAATTAGAGAATCGGGGTATCGTTTCCGCAGTGTTGTGCATATCATCCAAGCTCAAAAATGCTTATAATATTACACACACACACACGTAGACATAGCACACACACAATAACTGCATAAATACAAACATTCTAGGCATTATCTTTAAAGAAAATGAAAATATCTTAGAAAATAGATACAATTTAAAACTTTTATTTAAAAGCTAGAAAATAAATACTGATAATCATAGAAAACGAGTAAAACTTAGCAAGTATCTTCTTAATATGTATAAACATTTTTTAAATAACCTAAACTGAATGTATTTTGTAATATATTGTGCTTGATTTATGATAGAAATAATTACTCTATATTCACTCGTATGTAGTCTGAAAGATCATCATATTAATGTTTTGACTTGATCTTTCACGAATTATTTATATATTAGCGGACATACCGAACCACTTACATAACGCACGTATCAGAATCGCGATCTAGAACTGTCGAGCTTTATTGAAAAGTTAGTTTTACTCCTCATAGAAATCGATCTGCTTTGCATTCCTCGATCCCGGAACTGTCTTTTAAAATGTTCGAACGAAAGAGAATCTCAGATTTTATAAATAAAATAATCGATACCTGGGTAATCAGAAATATTTCTCACAGTTCCAAAAAATCACACTCTCGTCCGGTTCGGTTAGATTTATTAGGGTTAATAGTGTAGGCGCAATTTAGAGGGTAATTAGCATACTCCTGAGTTTGCTGTTCGTAGATAAATTAAAAAATAGGGCTTTTCAATAAGCCCAGTTTTTCATCGAAATTAAAATCGCGTTACTGCAGGTATTAACAGTCATGGCCAGTGCCAAATTGCAGCGTGCCCTGGAAAAAAAAAGCTCTTTCCGACGTTGTTTTTATGCGTTTGAGAAAAATAAATCCTAGGTTTATTGTATGTTGTATATTGTGCAGTAATGATAATGATAAGCGTGGGCGTAGGGGGATAGCGATTGCATCACGACACGCTGTATAGTAATTTCGACGTTACATGTATTGCATAGTAGTCGTCGATGTAGAAAAGTCTAATGGAGGCGGCAACAACGTAGCGCGATAAAAGTCATGACATTCATATAACACGATGCATGTGGGAGTTAACTCAGTGCCAGTTTTTCACATACCACATGTAGTACACGTCATATACCGTGGTTATATACGACGATATAGTAGTAGTAGAACGTGATGTATACTTACATACGTATATACATACACAGCAGTCGCAAGTTTTCAACCGCTCTTCGGTCCACGCGTTGACACACGGCATGTTTTCTTCATAAAAAATGTACGAAAAATTAAAAGCCGATCGATCGAAAAAGTCAATACAGCGACGATGGGTTTGAGGCGGAAGCGTATATTTATAGTACCTATATATAGTCATCCGTTGGGACTCGTCGTTGTCACTATATGTATACGCGTGTCGTTAGTGAGGCGGTGGCGGCGGCGTCGATGTATAAACTTTATCTATAGATAGATAGATAAATAGATAGATAGATACATACATAGATACAACAATACAAATACTTCCGTCGTCGAGTTCTATTAGTTTTGACCGGAAGTTTTTTTTATTATTATTTATTTATTTTATTACCGATTCGCACTATCCGATCTTGTTCGACACTAATAACAAACGTTCGCCGTTTTCGACTGTATATACATACCAACATACCTATATATAATACAGAATGTGTACAATCAGTTGGTCATATATATATATATACACATAAACAAATACAATATAGTTGTTGACTTCGCCAGTTTGATCCGGTCACGATGACATTAACAGTATGTGTTATTTACGAGCAATACTGTGGCGATCGATCAGAAACTACTCATTTTTATTTTTATTTTTATTTTTATTATTATCTTTTTTTTTTTTTTTTTTTGATTAGAAAATAACAATAGAATGTTTATAATTTGTGAACATAATAATATTTAAAAAAATACAATAATTATTATATCTCGGGGAAATTAATTCTTTCCGCACTCAATTAGACACGAAGAATAGTATTTATTACAAGAATTCGAATTGGCCTAACACGCCTATATCTCCTTACCAAAGAACGTCCAACCTTCGAACTCTGCGACAAACAACTTACCATAAAATACATTGTACTAGAATGCCCCAAGTTCAGTAGCTCCAGACGAATTATTGGAAACCTACCCACTACAAAACGAGCACTTGAAGAGGAAAACTCGGAAAATATCTTCACGTTTTTCACAGACATAGGTCTATCAAAGTTACTCTAAGACAATTTATGTTATCACCGATTTCATTTAATGTTCAACATGATGTATCCCTCATAGAAGTAAGATCAATAAGTAAAAACTTTGGGCAAATGATCCCAAGTGTTGAAATCGTGTTAGTTCAAAAAAATAAATAAACAAAATATTACAATAAAACATAAATTAGATAATAATTAAATAAACATAATAGAAATTGATGTACATTAATATTACTTCAATATTATAGTTTTGATTATTTTTATTTTATTATTATTAATTTTCGGATATTTTACAAATAGATCACAAGACCAATTGTGTTTGAGATATCGAAGTAAATTATCGCTGGAACAGTTAAGGATAGATTAGAAATTAGTGGGTTAGAATAATATCTGTGTGTATGCCGTATATGAAACTTGGCAAAAATGTACGGAATTATTTGATATATAAACTTAAAATTTTTTTTTCTCGGTGTATTAGTAATTTTGAGTTCCGAAGGAGTATCGTGATAAAATTAAATATATCATTACGTCTATTTGCCATTGTTAAATATTATGAGATTGTTATTTACGGTAATCGGTGATTTAGATTCATCAATAAAGAATGATAGTTTGAGATAAATCAGGTCTGAGTTAATTTCGCTATGAACGTTTAAGTGGCTTTCAGCATTTTTTTTTTTTTTTTTTTTTTTTAATTATTTTTAGGTAATTGAGACGGAGAGAAGAGTCGTTTAAATTTAGCAAGAGAGTTATAACTGTCTCTGAGATTAGGTATAGTCGGTGAAGTTAGAGATTTATTTAGTTAGAGAATTATTCACGGATAGATGGGTTTACTGTTGTCTGTTACACATTGTGAATTTTTTTATAACCGTGGAATATTGGTGATAAGTAAATTACTTAATAACAAATTAACGGGTCAATCGAGTGGGGCAGTTCATAAGTTCACTAATAATTGATTATTAAACTAATTAATTATAAAAGTTGTCAAACTGACGATTAGAGGGTCCAGAGCCAATGCAAAGATGCGATATGTTGCGCGTTAGTATGAAGGCACTTGGTGAAAGAAGTACTTTTTTTATTGAAAAAAAAAAAAAGAGTAACTAGCGCGTAACGAGACAAAAAAAAAAAAAAAAAAAATAAGGTAACAGCAATGTTTTGTGATTAACGGACATGATATAATTGGAAATTACTTAATAAAAATAACGTGTATATACAACGTCTATAATATCTGCTGCAATGACAAAAAAATTAATAGAATTTGGAATTATTTTCGACAGTAAAATTGTTTTCGAAAATGTCTAAATGTCTGCCCTTGAGATCAGTAACGATATTATGTATAGTGATTTTAGTTTTAAGTTTAAAACTTGAAACTTAAAATATCTTGAACGAAAAAAATGTATATTTTCGTCGTGAAATTTTGTATTCGTCGCGTGTTGAACGAGATGATACGACTTCACCAAAATCGGCTCGTCTACGGCCGATTTTATATTATTATTACCTGTCGCGTGTCTCACCCGCTAAGGCAGCGGCAGCGGGAAAACTTTAAATTACAATTTTCCAATTTATGTCCAAACAAACGCGCACACTCCCAAATAACTTTTTCTTGTATTAATTTTCTTATCCAGGCGAATAATATATAAACATTTTTGCATCCTATTCGTTTATGTCTGACATCAAACAGAGCGCGTTTAAAAATTGTAATTTTTTGCAGCATATGCATTTAGATTTTTTTCAGGAGGTGCATCATTTAAATGTTTCGTTTATCGTTGTCGTGAAGGAAGTTTTTGTATTGGTGGGTTTTCAATCGATAAATTTGACGTGTATGTCGTGAACTATATATATTTGGTATATATTATACCAGATAAAAATTTAAAATATTGAAATACCCATAATAAGTTATCATACTACGTAATTGTAAGCCGAATGCATAAACACAGTAGGTACATGTTCAAAGGAAAATACTCACAATTGATAATTATTTCTAATTTTTCTAGACATTTGTTATATTTACTTACGCATTTACTTTAAACAATAAATTATTATTTTACATAATATTCAGTGTCTATTTTTGTCAACCGTATTTTTTCTTTGTCTTTTCAATATTTTACTACACAGCTATTGTATACAGGTCAGACGTTGAATATTTGAAAAGCTACCTGTGTAAGCTTCAACGAGCTTTTGATCCCAGTGGACGACCTTTATACAGCATAAAAGTGGCAATGGCGTTCACTTCGGAAAACAAACCCCACACTCGTGATTCTATCGGAAACAAAACTACACTTCTTGTGTTTGTCTATATAACCTATAGATTTCTCTTTAGAACTTAAAGTAAACCAAAAAAGTATATATTTTATTGTAAATGTTAATTTATTTTTATTTTTTTATTATATTTTACAAGTTTTTGCTGAAAACTATATTATACAGTCTGTTATTGTATTCAATGAATTTAATAAAAAAAATTAATTTACTGCAATAAATTGTTGCTGATACAATATGCAAATAATGCTATACAAATATATAGCAATAATTGCTATGATAAATATATATTAAAAACATTTTTAAAAAGATCTTAAACCGGATAAAAATGCTCTAATATACAAAATTAGGTATATATTTTAAAAATAAAATTTAATTATTTAATGTATACCTTCAAAACAAATATAAAAAAAATAGCTCATAGTGGATCACTTAATTTTTACCAAACTTTATTTGTATTATATAATTTAAATGATCAAATGTCCGACAAAATATTGTTAGGCTGGGTTAGGTATCGTGTATTTGTGAATGACAGATAAATTGTGCGCAAATGAAAAAAATAATTATTTATTTATATCATAAAAGTGTATCAAGGATAAAAAAAATATATTACTGTTTTGATGGTAAATAAGTAACTACTTCAGAATTTAGTAAACTTTTGAATAATCTAATACGATAGCTACTAAAAAAATAGTTAACCAAATCAGGATTTTTAAAATATTTTAGAATGTTTCACAAAATAAAAGAAAATATTCATACCTAAAAAAAGTAAAATAAACTTTTATATAATCGGATAGTGGCTTATATGTTAAACATTACAAATCAAATTCCGTACCTACTTTATATGTTGTATTATGAATTTGTGTTGCTCACATTCTGTTTGCAAATATTTCGTCTAAAGGATTACTATTAAGTACTTAATCCGGTTAGGTCTTTACATTTGAGTAAATACTACAGAAAAAAAATTTAGTTTTTGCACATTAGCAATTTTCAAACATTATATTAAGCAGATTAGGTATGATCGTATATTCAAAAATAAACTTAAATGATACATCAAAAAATACAAATATGCGAAATTGCAATGGTTTAATATAACTTAAACTATATTTACGTATGCGCAAATAGAAATTGAATCACTCGCAATTGATAGACGTTTAAAAGAAATCTCATAATTTGAAATCTAACATGCAGAATCGTTTTTTATTTTGTTTTTAAAATATAAAACTCAATGAGTAGACTCCACTCAGAAAATCATTTTCAAACGAAATGATCCGGGTTTACATAACATTATAATAAATTAATTTTGGTTTCTTCGTCGCATAAATAATATTATATATGATAATAATGTAAAGGCTGTATAAACATCATATAGGTGTAAATTAAATGAGACTGCAATAATTTATACCGTTATTATCTGTAATTATAGAAAGTCTAACTTTTTTTTGTTGCATAATAATAATACGTATGTCCAAGAAAATGTTCAGTAGCTATGCGTTATTCTTGACATATCTTAGGCATCCTATTATAACATTAGAGGAATAATGTCATAATAATATAATTCAATATTGGCAATATTCATACAATGTTTTTTTAACTATATTCACTATTGAATTACTTTTTCTTTTTTTAATCACTAAACCCATTGCCTCTTATTGTATATATATTATAATTTTATAGACACCTATTATTACCTTCATTTTAAACAGTCTCTTTAACATTTTATATCTCTATCGGGTACACCATTCTTTAAATCTACACGAATACGTATTTAATTTATATGCATACGTACCACTGTTTCGTATAATACAGACATATTAGGTGTATATTTTGTGTCCGTCATGCCATTTTTTATTCATTCTTGGATCGGCCACTACTCGACCATATATATTATTATAACACGACGAGTTGCACATCTACATTAAACGGAACATCATAAAGCATAATATAACATCATAATATTATTAAATAGGTATATAATGCGTATTACCGATTTTATAAAAAACTAGCGCACTTCGGATCTACCTTTCAGCTCTCAAGCACGTAATACCGAAGCGAAACACCAATTAAAATCGACGGAATAAGGTATATGCGTACTACTGAGTTTACGCGTACAGTTTTCAATAAATTGTATTAGAAAACTATTTTGTATACGAAAAATCACGTATGGTTTTCGTCCTGGGAAATCTACAACGATCGACATCAATGGTTTTGCAACGCGAATTTATTGAATGCCGGAAAAATACGATTCCTGGGTAGATGTTATTTATTTACGCCGATCTAAGCATATCTCTGTCCGTGCAGACGATCATAACTTACTTATTTATTAGTTGGAATAAAAAAATTGTATTCTGTTGCCGCATGATATCGTCGTAACGCAATCAATGATAATTTTTATCTAGCCGTTTAATGCGTATGTTCAGTTCAGAGAGGGCACAAACGTTTATAATTTGTCCTTATGTTATAGAAATAAAACTTTGTTAAAACATTTTGCCATATTATTATTGTTGTTCTTAAATATTATAGATATATTGAATATTGTTGTGTATTAAAAATGATTTTGTTTTTCACAAACCGTTATTAGGCACTGCAGCTATTCGATTATTATTTGACCGCACAATACATATTATTAATATTGCGAAGTTGTGTACAAATAATTAATAGATACACTCGCAAATTACACGTTTCGTTTACGATGAAATAATGATTATTCAATCGCATATTTTAATATGTATAGGGATTTCATTATTTCGGGTATCGCCGTATATGACTAAATAATTGTTTAAACATCATTCAAGGTTCTCGATTTGAAAAATAATACAACGCGTATACAATATCCATCCGTTATTATTTTAAAATTATATACAACAATATTATGTATTTTGTAGATAAAATATTCATAGCTGAAACAGGCATGTAGCAGCTGAGCAATTTGCATGGTAAATTTATTTTTGTTTTATTTATTTATTATTTTTATTTTTGGTTCGACAAAATCAAGTTGGCGGCTACTTATAATTTTATATATATTACATTAATATTGGTAACTTAATAGCATGTTATTTTTAAACTGTACAATTATTTATCGATTTATAATATTATCCCCTTTACATTCACCAATTACAGACAACACACAGACATACCATACGCACACACAACTACAACGCAGTCACTAACACGACCCAATTTTGGTTTTGGTAACACAAAGCATTGGCAATATTTGTCTGTATATAAAAGCCAACGGAAATTGCCTAACCGTAGAACGAAAGCATTAGTTTTATTATTCCCAAGCGCGTCGGGCACGAAATGACGTAGAAAGAATTGTACATGGCAAGCAAGGGAGAGGAAGGTCATACGCGAAAGTGGACCGCCTGTTCTTGAACCAAAGTAATTTTTACTGGAATTTCCGTCATGATGGTGTCAGAAAAAATAAAATAACACAACTTTGTCATCAGTTGTCTTTATTACAATCCGCCCGCTCCACACACCCAAAGTAACCAACACTGTCAACTTTAAAATCGATGTTTTGACAATAATTCTCAAGCGTCCTGGCTATAAACTGCACGGTTCAGATTTTAAGTACAAACGCATTTACATCGAAATGGCTGTAAATTGTTGTGTTGTTCGAGGGGGGGCCGTTAAGTCGGAACCGTAAACATGATCGGCTAGTGAAATAACAAATAGTTTTTTTTTTATTATTTATGTTTTTATTATTGTTTTTTTTTTTTTTTTTAACACATAATCGCGATTTATCGTTATTGTGTCTTTTCATATATCTATAATGTAAGTAGGTACATATATACTAGTGTATAATATATATTATATTATGTACATAACCAGCTACGTCACTCTTATACTCATTGCTTGAAAAAAAAAATAGGAAGAGTACTATGATGTCATAAAAAACATTTACGTTCTTTAACACATTTTGTACACATAATATATTATTATAATAACCATTCTTCGTCGCGGGTACTTATTTGCACTGCCTTTAAAATTATTATCAAAAAACAGCAATTAAATTTCATTATATACACTATACAAAATAAAACAATATTTCCCCGTAATAATATGCACTTCGGTATTAAATTTATTTATTCAAATAACTCGATAACTTAAAGAAAAATGTATTTTTAATTTTTTTTTATAATCTAGTCACTAACAAAAATATTTAAAACAGATGAGTGATGAATCGCATATTATAAATATACTGAATGGATATAAAAACACAATTATCGTATTATTGTCGGTTTTATTGAAACGGCATAACTTAATAACTGATGTAACGATCACGACTTCGAATATCACGATTTAAAATTGGTAATAGCCAGTAGAGTAGATATAACATAATATATAATTTATATAGTATATTATGTGACTTGATATGTGAGCCGATCACAATTCACAACAGACAGTGTTTGGGAATGATAATAATATATGGTTTTATGGTTTATGATATTTTATAATATACGAATTATATGAACCGTCTCTGGGACCAATCGTATACCTACATATTTTCGGACGAAGATAAACCCTGAAAACGGCTTAATAACGATGACTATTATTGTTACGATAACGAATATTAGATACATAAATAACCATTTAGTTGATATAAATATAATATTTGATAAACTTCGTAGAGTAATCGGACTATAGAAATCTGGAGACATATTGTTGTCGTCACTGCCGTTGTATGCTTGTACGAATGGATATGGAGTAGTAGAGTCCATACCGTTTCTGATGAATTGGACGATTGGGTCAGGTTATTTTCAACGAGTTTGTTCCTTCTACGGTCAGAATAAACGTTGGCGCTAGTTCATAATACAATATAAAATAAGCTAATATGATATTCTCGTCATCGACGACATCTTTTTAGATTAATTCGTTGACCATCGGTCGGAAAACATAAATTTTCTTCCATTAATTTGAAACTGTCATGAACAACGTCATAGAATAATTGCTGGCAGACGACGGCCAAGCGGGAGGGTAAGCTCGACAAAACAATTTCGAAAAATATAAGTACACCGAAAATTGTTTTTATTATTTTTTTTAGTAGGTCATTAGAGGTATACTTATTTTCTGATCGTGTCACGCATACTGTAATCTTATTGATTATTATACAAAATTTGCTTAAATAGATTAAAACAATATATTTTAATCACAGTAACATGGAAGAATATTTTAAAAACATAGTGGTTTTCTCGTTTATTGCAAATTAAATGGAATACAATTTATTTATAATCACAACAAAATAATATGTATGATATACATTATGCAGATATTAATGATCTCTCTAAAACACAATACACGAATAGGACTATACTTAGGACGGGCGTGTGAGTCATTAAAATTTAACGAAAACGTCTGATGACAATGCCCGTGATACAGTGTATTTATATATAGCCATATAGGTAATAGAAATATAGTTGTATTAGCTATATATAGTGCATAATAAGTACGACATTATTTTTTTAGACCACTGAAACCAAATTATTTCCCGTTATTAATTTGAAAAAAAAAAGGTTTAATAACAAAATAAACCGAACGTTGAATGTTCATCTATCATGTGTCATGCAGGCGGCAAAAACTAACCGTAAAATGTATATATACATGTATGCATAATAACTGAACAAACATTATATTATTACGGTTTAAACGGCCCAAAGTATCGCACTCGGAACACACACGCCCTGTGGCGTGTAAACGGACGAAATAATTTATGCTCCAAGGTTTTAGGATTTAATTCGAACTCGATGAAATTATTATATATTCGGCGGGCGAAATTAATAACAAACAAGCGTCGCTCGTGTATGTATGCATCGGTCGGGCGTCGCCAGCATGGGATGTACAACATATAATATATTATAATATTGTAATATATGTTATTATTATTATTATTATTATTAATATTATTAGGCGTATGCGCTGGTTATTGATCAATGTACACGCGTATATTACACTTTGTTTTAAAATCCGGCAATAACGTTTATATGTACGAACTGGAATTAAAAAATCAAATACCACGATTAGACACATATTAAGTTAGGGCTATGAATAGTATCGACAACGAGTGTATAATATATATTCTACAAATACACACACATATACACACATGAAGCGTGAATAGCGAAGGGCTATAAAAATTTTAAATTTATAAAAACAAACGAACATACGTTGTCGAAAACTGAGAAACACGTGTATTTTCGTATTATCGAAATTCGCATAACTTTTTGTTTACTAGTGTTGTACTTTAAGTACGTATACACATCTTTATATAACACAATATAATATTAAGATGTGTAGTTTAAACCATACATTTGACTATGACTACTGTATAATATTATATAGGTCAGTTAGTTCTCACAATCAAATAATAAAATATTTTTGCAGATATTGCCTTTTACATAGTATGAATATCGAAATACTCTGTAGTACATTTTATGTAAATAGATACATCTGGGTTCTCTTATTACGTAGTGTGATATTATGGACATTATGGTGCAGTATTAAAGATGACTAGGACAACCGAATTTGAAAAATAAATAGGGGTCTTTTATATGTATCCTGTATATTATTCGCCCACAATCACCACTTTCCGTTAGATCACGGTTCATTCTACATTCACATCATTATTTTTTAGCAAACTTGATATTTTCAATATACATTATTAAAATAAAGTTGAAATTATGTTTAAATTTGAACTTTACTTCAACACTCGTTAAAAATCATGGTCGTTTTAGTCTAAACTTTTTAATTTAATTTTAGTAGATAAAAAAACAAACTTATTAGGAACTTTGTATATATTTTCAAATTGAAAATTAAACATTTTATGCGATTTTAATAACAAAATAATTTGCATATTTTTGTGATTTCGTCGAAGTTTGTCAATATTTTTAGTTTAAACGTAAATTGTGACTATGTAGGTATTTTCGATATTTTGTTATAATAAAAACTTATGAGGAACATTGTATTCGATTTTCTGAGATCTTAACTTACAAACAAAAATTTTATTATACATAGTATATTATATACATAAAAAAATATATATACATATATACATTTGAAAGTCAAAAATTTTAAACTTTTGTATATAGTTAACAAAGAATCGATAAGCATACTTTAACAATTATGTCATGTCTAATAAATATTAATATAAATATTTGGTTAAAATGTCAAGTATTTATGACTATATAGATATATATATTTGAACAAAAAGCTATATCAATTCGGTTGAAAACTAGACTCACCACAAATACTTTTGTTTTTTAGTCATATTTAAATTCGTTTTTAAATTATTGAATAGTATATTAAAAACAATTATAATAAGCAGATACAGTAAACACTAAGCAAAAATATAAAGCAAAATTGAATTATAGTTAGCAGTCTATTAATGATATTGCAAATAAGAATGTCAAACACTTCCTTATAACTATAATTCAATATTAATCGATATATTTGTTTTGTCACCCTATCACCGTATTGACGCGAATATTTGATTATTGGTCTATTATATTATTACCAGAATTGTAAAACCGTTGTTAGAGAGAAGATTGAACGACAAGATATCGATAAGACGTCTAGCACCAAGTATACCATGGTATACAGGATACTGGATAATCAAACTCAGCACGTGAACGCCATTGAATATACTTGTTCGTTATTTTATCGTAGGTATAATAATAATAATATTATATAATATCCCTTCGTGGTTCAGTGATGGTTGATATCCGTTGAACGGCTTTCGCGGTGCTCGTTCACGGTTCACGAAAAGATTTTCTTTTTTTAAAATTGAACAATTTCTTGAGATTGTTCAACCGTCATAAAATACTTATATACACATATACGTATATATAATAGTAGAAATAGAATTATTATTTTACTGCTACGATCGTTTTTCCGTTCCACCTCGTGTGAAATTCAACACGCCAATGTGAGTACGCTGCAATTTTTAAATTATTCCGTTAGAACGCATAATATGTCAGCGATAAACTCATGCCCAATTTAATTGTGAATGTTTTTTTTTTTTAGTTTTTTTTTTTTTTTTTTATTTGAGATAAACAATAATTGTGAATGTAAACTTATATAAGTTATAAAGCAAATTTAATAATACAGACAGCCTTTAAACGATGTAAGTCATACATTTTTTAAGAACTTATATACTTCGATGCGATTAGGTTTAGTATAACTTTTTTCCATAGATGAAAAAAATCGACGTCTACCCAAATACCCAAATGTAATGGAAAAGGTAGAGAAAATTATTTGATTATTTTTTGATGCAATGAGTACTATCATTGTCCCGTACAAATATTTCATGAAGATGCTGATTGCTGACACGACAGTTTACCGAATAAATAAAATAATTATCCCTCTTGTGTTTACATTGTATAGATTTTTACAAGACTAAATACAAAATTTAAATTATCAAATTTCAAAATGCATTAAACACGCATCATAACAGCCCATACTGAATTAAAAACGGCGAAAACAATCCAAAAACTAAAATGTTGCATGTACAACGCGTGCATTTGAAAAATTTCTAAATTTAATTTATATACCTCACCTTATTACTGTAAATAGATTATTTTTAATTATAATATATTTATACTACGATTTTTTATATACCTGAACACAATAAATATGTGATATTTATAACTCTACCTTTATATTATAATTATGTCATTTAACTAAAATAAATTAAAATAAAAAAAAAACTGTAATTCTGAGTGTAATTGTATAAAAAGACGAGAAGACTTATTGAAGAGATATTTTTTAACATTTCTCAATGGTTTTCTATATTTTCCATACACCTATAAATACACTAATACTTCGGTAAAATTAAAGACCAAATTCTTTAATCTGAAGATAAGTCACGGTTTAAAAAAAAAAATAACAAATGAAATATTAACCTCATTGCATAAAACCAATAAAATTCATGATTCCGCAAAAACTTAAATTTATTTATTATTTACTTTTAAAAGTATACCGTGGGTATGTATAGAATGACATTTTTTCATGAAGTTTGAGAAAATATAATAGGATAAAGTCTAATAATAACATGCCGGAAAATATTTTATGTACGTGATGGTGCATAATATATAGATCTGAATATTAATATATGATAATAAAGTAATCAATGGATTTGGTACCTAAAAAATATATACATCATATGCACCACTGATTATTATTATCAATTACAACACTGGTGTAACTTTTATGTGTTTTATATTACACAATTTCAACAAAATTATATTTACAAATATTTTTGTCTTCCGTACCTTATGAATAAGTATTTAATGTTTTACTATTGAATACAAAATATAATAAATTTTCTACGAAAAGTCTATCGAAATATCCGACGGTTATTTTTTCCACTCGTATATTATTATTATATGCTAACAACTAGTCATCTCTTCATAATAATATAATAGATTATGCTTATATATTAATATGGAATCCATTTCAATATATATATATATATATATATATATATAATGAGAAACGGTTAGGTTACCACGCTGCAGGATAAACGAGTTTAGATGTCTTTAGAACATTTTAAAAATGATATTCACTTTTGCTACTGTTACTGTTGTTTTGAAATTTATTAAAGGTATAGTGGGAGTGATAAAATAATAAAATAAGATATAAAATCCAATTACCTTTATCTTTAATAATGTAGATATTGTAATCACTAGATGGGTATTAAATAAATGCAAACAACTATTATTTCGTAACATTTCTAGTAAATAATAATAGTATAATCGTTATAATTACGAATAAAAAATAGATAGGTAACTTATTTCATTCAATTGATTTAATTTGTTATAGAATCTTATTGCTGTTTTTGAATTATATGTAATATAATTATGAATGATTATCGATTAATAGTAATGCATAAAGAGTTATAGTTTTTAATGACTAGTCCACTCTTTCTACTGTATAAACAAAGTGCATTCAATCACGAGTAAGAGTGTGAGATTAATATTAAAATACTAGTTAGTAATAAATTGGAAACATTTTTTTGAAAATAAAATTATGTTTTACCACCTATAAAATGTATGAAAACAAAAGAATTGTATCAATCACGGAATATAATCTTAGTACACATAAGAGGTATGAGTCTCCTCACCATGCCTGCAGACTAATGTCTGGAGCACAATAATTTGTCAGTCAAACAGTAAATTAAAAGTACCTTCTCACAATTTCAAATAACCTAGTATAAAAAATTTGCTGTATACCTGTCATATTATACTTATCATATTACGATGAGTGCAACACGTCAAACGGATTAATGTAAATTTAATACTAATACGCGTGTTAAGTACTTTCCGCTGCAGCCTGCAGTTATATTTATACACGCTTCAAAAAACCTATACAGAATTAAAAACGTAATATGATCGTTTTTCCACCAACATTAAATTAAAATAGCATAAGAGTATATAATAATATATTAATATAACTACTGAGTTAAGTTAGGTTCCTGAATATAAATAAAATATTGTGAGGTTTTTTATACCATGTTTACGATTACTTATAACTTATTACGATACTGTACTTATTTACAGATGAGAGTTTAATATATATAAAATTATGCAATATATATCAATATCATCATCTGAGCACCAACTTATTTCAGAATGTTTATGTATATGATTTATTGGATATTAAAAAACAATAAAAACGTAACATAAAAATACATTATACATTAGGCAGTCTTAATTAAAAAAGTATTTAGTTCAATAAATTGTAAATCGTTTTTACGAGTGAACTGATATTTTATAGAAATTCTAATGTTATAATAGTGTATGCATTCATGTATAAATACTGATTAAGTATATAATAATTATAAAATACATCTTTTGCTATAATAGTAATCAATGAGTTATCATTTTTCAATAAATTATGAAACTATAGTTTATATTAAGTTTAGAATAAGCAGGTGGACAGGTGTTAAGAATTAATGTGTTTAGTTTCAAAATATTTACACACTTATTAATAACAATATAATGTTATTTCGAATTAGCCTTTTTTTTATTTTTTTGAATTTTATTTTTATTATACAATCTGTAAATATATTATTTTTACAATAAGTTTAAGTGCTGTACAAGTATGGCCTTTTGTAATATGAAAAAAAACGGCGTTTGTGAATCTCTCATTATATCAATAGTAATGCATAAACCAATAGTTATATTAATTCATAAACATAAATATTTGTTATGAAAAAGTTATTGGCGGGGGCAAATATGCGGTGACACAGTCTATTTACAATAAACATATACTAACTATTATATTATATGTAATACATATTATTATGTATACATGCATGTACGTGAATATGTGTAAGTACTTCACTGCCCGACAAAACAATAAAAAACGATGACATTTTTTATCAGTTATATTTGTTTTTAAGTATAAAAGTTGTTTAAAATAGGTATGCCATTTTATATAATAATGTAGTAGAATATACCTATGAATGGGGTTAAACGTCATCATAGCAGAATTATTATTAAAGTGTTTTATATCGTTATTGTAAACTGATTTGACTCGTTGATTTCGCAAAAACTCTTGATGACATAATAATATTAACAATTGGTCGCACATTAGATACCATTGGTTATTATAACGCTCAAAATTATCTTAGTTTTGTTAAAGATAAAATGTATTCAAATCGAATAAAGGTCATTAATAAAAATCGGACCGATTAGTCTTGATATATAAGATATATTATGATTACTATTATTATTGTCATAAATGATATTACAGTATATAGCAAAACGCACAGACAACGAGGTAAAATTGTTGCTAAATTACCGGTTTTTTTTCGTAATATTTATGATGTTTTGATGATAATTTAAATGGGTTGCTGCCTATAGAATTTTTGAGGTACAGTTTTCGTTTATTTATTATTGTTATTATTATTTTTTCCCGGTAAATATTACACTCCAACCGGAAAATAAAGAAACTAAATAGGTATATTCACAGCAATGTTTTCAAAGTCTTATATCAAAATAAATTTATTATTCACCACAAAAACACCGAATATCTATATTTTTTTACTTTTGTGCGTTTATAATAAATTTATAAAAGAAAAGTTACAGGTAGCGTCTTTTAATCTTGAGCACTATTTGTATTATTAGATTTGTTGTATATTTTACATTTTCGACATCGACGAGACATATTATAAATGTTTTGTAATGAGATAAATAATACGAGTATATTATCGGTGACTCTCATTCTTTTCAAGGAACCTGTATAGTATTTATAAAGATTTAAAACATTTATAATAATATTTAATAGATATTTTTACTCTAGGTAAACTTCAAGGATAATTAATAACTGACGTAAAAAACGCAACATGAGTTTCGCACGAGGCTGAGTAGATTTACGATACCATTGCAACACCCCATACACTAAACCAGTGGCGTATTTATGGTGGTGGTGGGGGAGGGGGGGATCCCGGGTCTCGACCCCGCCGCTCCCCCGGCGCGG